>NC_136496.1:16455150-16562650 GCF_053919585.1 Euprymna scolopes | reverse complement strand
TCTTTTATCCAGTGCTCTGTTCTTGCATCTGTTATCGCACAAACACAAAACGCAAGGGTTTTTTGTGTAGCAATGTTGTAACCAGAGGTGAATTCAAACCGTTTAAAATCGATATGATTCTTTGGTGCTGTCTCTATGAGATATTTCCCAGAACAAATTTTATTTCATCATAGATTTCCTTGTGGTTCATTCAGTACCTTACGGGGTCTGATCTATATAGGTATACATTTTTTATTAAGAACATATTTAAATAGTTTTAAACTGCACATTAAAATGCGCTAATCTTGAAAATAATGCTGTTCCACATCAAGCTATCGTCACGTTTGATTATATGGTTTCCTGAGTCAAATATAGCTAGAATTACATATAGTATTTTTTTTATATAAAAGGCGGAAGTAGAGTTGTTTTTTAATTCTTGGAGATAAAAGTTTAGAAGATACTTGAAAATGTTCAGATCTCTTGTCCTATCATAAATATAACCTTGAAAAATAACTGTGGTAGTGGAGAAGAAGGAAGGCCGGCATCAGAGCTAGTGGCTTTAATAGTACCAGTTTACAGAATAAAGGCGTATTCTTATTGAGAACCAAATAATTAAAATATGATGCACTCCTTTAATTATGGAATAGAAATTTCTTTGCAGGGTTGATCTTGGCCTAATAGCAGATTTTGGGTTTGAATAAACCAATGAAATACTGGTTATTTTCTGTAAATTCAATTCGTTTAACTGCACGAAAATAGTAATCATCAAAATGTGTTGTTCCGTTCAAGCCTGACCATTGGAATACCAAAGTGGAGTAACTTTTTTTTACTTTGTCCACTGTCGACGCTTCTCAACCTAATGCTTGCATACAATACGATGTGTCAATACCCTATCTTTATTTCCCAGAATTATTTAAGCACACTACACAATTAATTTACCCTTTCCTATTGCAACTTTACTTCCCCGCAAATATAGCTAAATATATTTGGATTGTTTAATCAACGTCGTTGAGTAGATGATGTAGCCACACTTGCTTTTCCTCCAAACATATGCAAAGAAAGTATAATAATATTGCTTTATTACGTTCTGTTTTACTAATAGATTCTAAACATAATGGAGTACACCTTACTTAGATTCAGAAACCAACAAAAATATGCCTCAATCAGTAGGTCAGTGCCATCATATTTTACCAAATACAGACCACATTGTATAGCAAATTTTAATTTTACTTTATAGTTTATGATGTCATAATCCATGATCATACCTCACAATAATAACGTACAATTGATATTATGAAGTTAGAATGTATAAAGAAACATAGCTAATGCACTGTCGTCGCACACACCTACGCCTAACAGTAAGATAAACTTCTAAACAATATATATATAGGGTATCCGCTTAACAGTAAGATAAACTATTCTAAACAATATATATATATATATATATATATATATATATAGAGAGAGAGAGAGAGAGAGAGAGAGAGAGAGTCTGTGTGTGTGTCTACATTATGTAGCCAGACTTTGTGGAATCATCCTGTAGATTATGTAGCCAGACTTTGTGAGTACCCTATATATATATATATATATATATATATATATATATACATATATATATATATATACAGGGTGCCCACAAAGTCTGGCTATATAATCTAAAGGATATATATATATATATATATATATATATATATATATATATATATATATATATATATAGTGCCCACAAAGTATGGTTACATAATCTAGAGGATGCTTCCACAAAGTCTGGCTACATATGTAGCCAGACTTTGTGGATACCATGTATATATATATATATATATATATATATATATATATATGTGTGTGTGTGTGTGTGTGTGTGTGTGTAAAGTAGTAGCGTTCGTGTGTGTGTGTGTGTGTGTCTAACTCCCAATGACCAAATAAATATAAAGCCATATGTGTATACACCTCTCTTAGTCAAGAAATATGACGCTCGCGATAGGATACTTCTATCAACGGAGATATTACATTTCATACGTAATTTCTTTATATAGCATTCTTCAAACCCTATCTACATTCATTGAGTTACGGTCATTAGCATATCACATTAAATTAAATCTAGTTAAATAATTAGCTTGGTGATATTACTTATGCGACATAATAGCGTCGTTTTAACTGTGCTAATAAAAATAAAATATTTGGTTTATTTAAATTTCAATTCATATTTGATTTAACTTATTTTACCTGAAATCTGAAATCATTTAATTTGCAAACCAGAAACTCAAACGGGACATAACTCTGATAGTTTAATTGAAATATTGTTTAGCGGAACACATTGTTAAATATTTTTTGTAATAGATTTTTTTTTATTTCGAAATATTTTTTTCTAAGCTGCATTATCAGTTTAATTTTAATTCGGAGGAAATTTCTTTTCGCTTATTCTTAATTTTTAAGTAACCGTTTTTATATGTTAGAGAAAAAATGTAAACATGAAGAATAACTCCACCCTCGAAAATTCCCTTTTGTAGGTTTTCGGGGACGCTGAAAACGAAAATAATGTTGAAAATTACGGCAAACGAGTAGTTTTCAAAGATGTGAAAAAAATGTTCCATAATAATTAAACCTAAAATAAACACCCATATTGTGGCCACCATTTTTTGGGAGTGGGGGCTTTCTTTTAACCCTAGGAAAATCTTTTAAAATTACAACTAACCTTAGAAATTCCAGGCAACAAGTAGTTTATAAAATATGAAGAAATTCACCCTCTCATTTGCCGTAATTGTAAAACTTATTTTCGTGTTTACCGTCCCGGAAAACCTATAAAAGTAGTAAGTTTAAAGGGATTTTCGAGGGTTGACTGATTCTTTATATTTACCGAGAGAAATAATTAAAACTGATGTCCTCATTTACTTGTATCATCACGAGGACAGAGTTAGTAGGACACAGGGCCAATTTTCTATGTGAGCAAAATTCATCACTTGTTTTTGTTTATACGATTTAATCGGTGTTTTCCAGGATTATTATAATAATTATACCATAGTAAATGTGTTTAATTGCCTGTGAAACAGATTTTCTTGATAATTCATCTAATATATAAAATAAGAACGGGCAATTTTTACGAGGGGACCCCTAACAAAATAAAGAACTGCTGTTTGGGGGCCTATTACGTTTTAGCAGCCTGTATAGATAATATGAAAGAAGAAATTTAGCAGTCTATATTGATAATATGAAAGAAGAAATTAAAAAAAAAATTAGCGTGGGGGATAAATTTTCTATGTAAATTTAACGTAAATATGCACCCACGTTTTGGTCACAAAGTGGTCAACCAGTCATGCCACCATAGAATGTTTACTAGTTTGGCGATTGAGAGGGAGAGTGAAACATGACAAATACAATTTTTGTTATTTTTTGTGGGGGAGGGGGCGGGAATTACATTTAAAACATAAAATAACGATGAATTGAGTTAATTTTCATGAGACCATTTTGTACATTCACCTAACAATTTTATAAACAGAACTAACCCCAAAATATGAACATTCATTTTGGGGAGGGGGGATTACATTACAAATATAAAATGACGGAAAATTTCATTTGTTTTGAGGGAATTAATTTTTGGTAGATCATTTTTTTTCTCTTTTTTTTGCGATCGCACGAGTATTCGCTGCTATTTTTATTGAAACAAAAGTTGTAATGATTTATTTTTAATTGTTTTTTTTTTCGGGGCATGGTCCTTCCAGTGCAAAATATCCGGAGATAATGTCTTCTCCTTCTAAACTTTCAGCCGAAAATATCTAGTGTTATCACATACTTCTTCATTTTTGGGGCGATTACAATTACATGTTTCATACGTTCTTATATTTTTGTTGTGGAAGGGTATCTACGTTGCATATGAGAAAAATAATACGCATACAAATGTGTTTAAAACGAAACTTCATGTCAACCTAGGAAACGCTTGGTACACATGCTAGTATATATATAGTTTTAAAAATGAAATTCAAAATACGAAACATATGCGTAAAATTATAACAGCAGTCGAGGGTAGGAAAATAAAGGAGTGACGGAAATCCTAGGAGTGAACAACTTCTTAATTGAATGGAACATGGAATACCACGTTTACTGAAAATGACCCAACACATTATCCAAATAGAAAAAAATAGGTAAAGCATACTGTCGAGTCCGGGAACATCATTGCATAAAGAAGATAGGAGAGTTCCCTGTCGCCAGATTTTGAAAAAAGAAGTATAACTACCAACTGAAAGGAGACACTAAGAAGAAAGCACCTTTTTTGATTACTCTACCTTTAAGGAAGATACAAGATACAAAACAGGATGGCAGATATTATTTCAAGATTAAAAAGGTGTAAAATAGCAAATATCTTTACAACATTAACTGATGAGAAAAATAATATTTTTTGTTGGAATCAGAACATCTTAACCAGCTTAGAAATCTTAAGCACAAAAATGTGTTAGTCATTGTTTCTTTTGTATTATTTGTTAGACACTTTGAAGAGAACGAAGATTACACAAATAATATTTTTTTGATATAATCTGCTATATCATAAAAATTGCCCTCATAGAAAACCAAGTGTGTGTTCATGAATATTTTCTGTCTATGATGTATTTATTATTTTGTAAATATTTTAAATAAATATTGTATTTGGAAATCCTACGACATTAATACTGAATGTGTTTGTGCATTCTAACGGCCTGAAGCAAAGTACGTGTGTTTAAACTAAAACTTTTTATCTACTAATCACGAATTATGAGAAAATATTTGAATATTATATGAGGCCTTAAGCACAAAGCTGAATACTTAAGTACGAAACTGATAAGAGAATATAAAATACTATTGGCAGATGGATTAGTAATTACCAAAAGTAAATATCTTAAATGTTTCTATTAATATTATGGAAGTCAAAAATAGTAAGACAGATAAGTTGTAGATTAGTATGCATTGGATATTGAAAATTATTTTAAAACATGTAATTCTACAGACAACGTATTTTATCGCCATTAGCTATAAGTACATTACTGGCAATCTAAGATATTGTTGAAAGTGTTCAGATTTTCCTATATAGTTGATTTTAGAAATAGTTATATATGTAATATAATATTTTATGCTAGTGATTGTGGGATCAAAATTATTCATAGTACTGCATAAAATATTTTCAGCCGTAGTTATAACTGATTGACCGCCACAAAACACCCTGTTTTTACGTCAGTACGAAATTACCAAAGTGCCTTTATATCTCATCTTCAGTTTTCCTCACCCAGTTCTCCAACACTATTCTCTACGAGAGCAGTTTTTAAAATCATAACATTATATAGATTAATGTTTGCAAAATACGGCCTTGTAGAAGGTGGTTGCACTTATTTATTAGGATTTTAAAATAAATGAAGTAAAAGAATACTGATACTTGAAGTTGATCTGCTTGAATCATTCGATTATGTCATAATTTAGCAATTATTATTTAATGAATAAAAGAATTTACGGATAGCGATTACAGTATCTTTGGAAACAACAAAATAAAAAATGTTGTTAAATAATCTACAAATAATGTGACATATACAGAAGGTTTTGGATATATCATTATCTTTTATCAAACGTGCCCTACATAATTGGTTACATTTACAAATTTTAATTATTTTTACGAATAATATATATATATATATATATATATATATATATATATATATATATATATGTATGTAGGTGTGTGTGTTTGTGTGTGTGTGTATGTATACATAGTCTACAAAAGCTTTGGCAAAAACATGTTACAAAATATAAACATGCACACATTCCTGCAAAGAAGAAATTAAACTTAACCTACCGCAGACCAAGCAGCTACGTAATCTAACTTCTAAAACGTTTATAATTACAAAAACGAATTCAACTATAGGAAGATTGAAAAAAAAGGGAAAGCTGAATAGAAATAATTTGAATAGAAATAGACCCAGCATTTGCAATATATATATATATATATATATATATATATATATATATATAGATATATATTTACGTATGTATGTATATATGTATATATATATATATATATATATATTAACTCCCCGAAATAGTGTTTCATGGTAAACAACTGATGATCCCTTGAAAAATAAATTATTTGTATTATAGTAAATTTTAGAGCGAGTTGATGCAGTGCTTGCAAATGATTAAATGACTTACTGACTAGATGGTTTTCTAACGAATGATAAAAAATATTTTTGTATAGTTTAAAGGTTAAAATCTTCAAAGACTATATATATATATATATATATATATATATATATGCGTGTGTACGTATGTGCATTTTTTGATGTGTACTCATGTCTGTGGGTGTGTATTTAGTTCATATGTTTGTATACTATGATTTATACTTGATGCGTATTTTATTCTGTTCAAATAACATCAACAAATCTATAAGGAAAATCTTACAACTTACTTAAATCGTGCATAGCCAACTCACTGTTTAGGAAGTTTAAATAACAGTTGCAGAGAGACAACGCGCGGATCTTTGATAAGTGGCATTACCTTGCTCCAACTTTGCAAGAAGAAAAGAAAAAATGAGCTAAAAGCAAGACTGAGAATCGAGTTTGACTTCGAAATATATTAAAATTATGAATTTTAAACAAGTTATACAGTTGTTTATTTCTGTAATACCATGTTGAGAGTTGCGTTTCAAGGGCACCTGGTACGTACTTTATTTTATTCAATTTAAATCAGCGCTTCTATTACAGAATTAACACCCCTAGCATAAAATATAGCTGTTTTTAAAAATGTGTCTAGATGTGTACTTATTATTCGAATAAATTGGGTTGAATGAACTTATGTTCTTATCTAAAATGTTATTTTTTACGCATTACTTCGGTCGATATATAACGCAATTATAGACGCTTAAACAAACGCAAAAACATTACTAACACACGAACTGACCAGAAAATTATTCTACGACATTTTACTGAAACGAATTTTATAATATTAACCGCACATAAGTTAATAATTGATATATACTTCTCTTTCAATAGCTGTCATTTGCGATCAAACCTGTTGCTTTTTTCACCTCCTCTTACTTGTTAGCGTTATCGGTTCGAGCCTCCCTACTACTACTAATTCGGCATTCATATGGGTACTCGCTACTATTATAAGTTGTTTTTATTCATTTTTTACTCAAACATCCAGTTTATTAACACCACACGAGCAACGCGTGCCATCCAGGGTAATTTATTATATAAAGGGAACATGTCTCCGTGTAAGTGGGTGTCTGTGTTTTTGTCTTTATGTGAGTTTGTATGTTTGCAAAAACCTAATCATCTGCACCTGAGCGCGTCGGAACCGGTACCATCTGGGTAAGGTATGATTAGAGCGCGTTATATGTATATATTAGAAAATAGTTCAAGATTTCGTATAAAAATAGAATTTTAAATGAAGCGATGGTCAATTTAAATTACTTTTTAACGATTAAAACAACCCTGCATGCGTTAAGTATTGTTTTCAATTTCTGTTAATAACATAATTTCCAACGTCATTCCACGATCAGCGCTGTAGTACAGTGTATTAAGAGATTGTATCATAAGCAGTAGTTTAAGCTTCGATTATACTTAATGGTGGTGGTTATTTTTACATATAAACAAGGTTGTTTCGCAATTTTTGGCGGATAATTATATTAAAACAAAAAAAATGTTTTCTTTTATATATTTTTTTTAATATCTGAGGTTGAAATTTACTGGCGGTTAACTTTTTACTTGAAAAATGCAAATTAAATTAGAATTCTTTAAATGACTTAGACAAAAGAAAACTTACTTTCATTTACGTAATTTTATATTTTCCTAATCCATATAAACAAAATATATTTTTTTGCAAAAAATATATTTGATTTATTTATTTTGTATTATTTATCTCGCATTTTTTTTTATTGGTGTTTAATTAAATTTAAATAAAGCATTTTCTTATATCGAGAGTTACGTTTATGACATTTTTTCACACCGTAACTGCTATTTTTTTCTTTTAATACCACTATAAGTCATACGTAATTATTTTTCAAATATAAAAGCGTTTATTTCGCTTTAAAAATGTATTTATTTTCAGTACGCAACTGTAAAGTAACGCGACTATTGCAACATACTTGTAATCAACGCACGCGTATTAAACTCAAAGTATGTTTAAAATGCTGGTTCGCAGCACTATGACATTATAAGAACACATAATCGTGTAGCATAAACGTTTCGGCCGTAACATTTTTCCTTCGTCCCATCTTTTATTTTCACGTTCGAGAGCTCCTACGACGGCTCATTTTTTTTTCTGGTCGCAAGGACAGTCCCTTTTTTTAGTCGCGTGCAAGCGACTCTATAAGTCACTCCGGCGGTCTGCCGGTCGGTCGGTCCGTCGTCTGTCGTCTGTCCGTAACACGTTTGGGCTTGGCCTTTTTGGTTAAGATCAAAGGTCTGTGTTTAACACATCCATGTGACTAAGCTTTTTGTTCATTGTTGACTTTCAATGTATTTTTAACATGATTAAAGGATTTAATATCTCAAAGTGTATTATCTGTTCCGGCAGATACTGCAAGCAAAGACCATATGCGGAGAGTACCCTACTTATAAGATCTTGGTCAATGTAGGGGCAACACTTCATACCAATTGTCACTATCCAGCTCCCCTACTCCCCGGGGAGTTGGTCCCCATTTCCCCTTCACTCCTCACATTAAAAATCGGCCTTGTGCCTAATTTGCTCGGTGGGGGAGCAAATATATACCCCACATATAAGACCTTGCTCAATGTAGACGCAACCATTCCTATCAATTGTCACTTTCCAGCTTCCCTACTCCACGGGGAGTTGGTCCCCATTTCCCCTTCACTCCTCACATTAAAAAGCGGCCTTGTGCCTAATTTTCTCGGCGGGGGAGCAAATAAATACTCTTATCTTGGTCTTTTGGCAAAGATCAAAGTGTAGTATCTGTTTCGAAAGATACTTCAAGCAAAGAACATATGTACGGATAACCCCACATATAAGAGCTTGGTCAATTTAGGGGCAACCCTTCATACCATTTGTCACTATCCAGCTTCCCTACTCTCCGGGGAGTTGGTCCCTATTCCCCTTCACTCCTCACATAAAAAGAAATCGGTCTTGTGCCTAATTTGCTCGGCGGGGTTGCATATAAATACCAACCCGACATATAAGACCTTGGTCAATGTAGTGGACACCCTTCATACCAATTGGCAATATCAAGCTCCTCTACTCCCCGGGGATTGGTACCCATTTCTCCTTCACTCCGCACATATAAAATCGGCCCTGTTCCTAATTTGCTCAGTGGTGGAGCAAATAAATGCCATTTCTTGGCCATTTTTATCACGATCAAAGTGTAGTATCTGTCCCGGCAGATACTACCAGCAAAGACCATATGTGGGGGCAGCCCCACATATAAGACCCTCCTCAATGTAGTGGCAACCCTTCACACCAATTGTCAATATTCAACTGCACTACTCCCCGGTAAGTTGATCCCCATTTCCCATTCGCTCCTCACATTAAAAATCGGCCTTGTGCCTAATTTGCTCGCTGGGGAAGCAAATAAATACCCTTTGTCTTGGCTTTTTATGGCCAAGATCAATGTGTAGTATCTGTCCGGCAGATACAGCAAGTAAAGACAATATTTGGGGCAACCTCACATATAAGACCTTGGTCAATGTAGTGGCAACCCTTCCTACCAAGTGTGACTATCCAGCTCCCCTACTCCCCGAGGAGTTGGTCTCCATTTATATCCTGACGTGTAGCTTCCACGACAGATTGCCGA
Organism: Euprymna scolopes; assembly: GCF_053919585.1. NCBI lineage: Eukaryota > Metazoa > Mollusca > Cephalopoda > Sepiida > Sepiolidae > Euprymna > Euprymna scolopes. The sequence goes on along the minus strand of NC_136496.1, from coordinate 16,552,908 downwards.
CTCCAACGTCGTGTACCGTGGATTTTTCGTTCGACTATTCCTCTTTTCCTCTTATGGCCGGATTGTCCTTTTCCCATCGGCGACTGGCGATAAGAGCACGCACGGTTCACAAAATAGAAATAGGAACAAAGAAAGGAAAAACACAAAAACCAATGTTCACATATGAATTGAATGTAGGAGTTGTAAGTATGTTTGTGTCTTCTCCCCGTTCTATTGATGTTACATTCGTCTATCTCTGTTTCACAGTAACCGCTAAAATTGTTCACGTCTCTATTTCACAGTCAACTCTATAACTGTTCAACTGTAGTCGTTATCAGCTCCCATCCGACGTCAAGGGTATCTAGTTGTCACATCTGTCCGACTTCAATTAACTGTCTAGCGCATTTAGATCTCAACTGACTGTCTCCCTGTCTTGGTCTCTCAGGTCACCCACCCCACCCTGGCGACCGGAAGCTGTCCTTCCCTGTTTTATCAGTAGGTTTATATTGCTATTGTTTGCTATTTTTTACTTATTGTTGATTGTCGGTTATTTCCGATTTCTTTGTTTATTCCAGGCTATTTCCTATCTATTGTTGATTGTAGGATCTCTCCGATTTCTTTGTTTATTCTAAGCTACTTCTTATCTGTTGTTGATTATAGGATATTTCCGATTTCTTTGGTTATTCTCAGCTATGTCCTATCTATTGTTGATTGTAGGATATTTCTGATTTCGTTTGTTTATTCTAAGCTATTTCCTCTTCCTTTGACTATCACCCCTCTCAGTTGCTCAACTCCACCCCAGGGCCACTTTATAGTATTGCACATTTCCCCTTCACTCCTCACATTAAAAATCGGCCCTGTGCCTTATTTGCTCGGAAAGGGAGCAAATAAATAACCTTGTTACTGGAGGATATGTTGTTACTACATGTTGTACTTATGTGTGTAACTTTGTGATATAAAGTGGCGGATCACTTTTCGGCATTTATTTTATGTAAAATGATTACCAACTTTATAACAAATCAGTCTCAAAGCCATTCAAGTGATTCTCCAGATCATTTAAGTTGGTTTTGGGATTCCAGTTATTCTTTAAACATTTAAGTTATTCTTAAGGTCATTCAGTTCATCCTTAAGTTTATTAAAGCAATTTACTTTTTATTTATTTAAGACATTCCAGGCCATTTTTCGGTCACTTTAGTTTATCTTTAAGAATTTAATGTCGATCCTACATTCAAGCCTTCATTCATTACACAAGAGCATGCGACTAATGGCTATCTGCCTTGTTTAGATTGAAGGAAAACACTTAAACAATAAATCGTTTATAGCGCTCAGAATAATAATTATCAACATAGTCATTACCGCCCTTTAAAGCTATCGACATCATTAGATACCGATGTGCGTTTATCTCCGAATTTACATCAATCCAGTAATGACAAGATTAAACACCGCTTAACTTTGTTGTAGATCTTGTATATCTCATTACATCTCTCATTATCTTCAGAATAAATTAAAAAAAAAACAATAGCGAATAATAAACGAAAGAGAAGGTGCGGCAAAAATTGATTAAACTGACTAAGAGAGCGAACGGTAGAATTAAAAGAAGAATATTATTTTTAATCTTATATTAACAGGTGTGACTACGGATATAATTGAAATAAAACGTGTCTTTCTTACAAACTTCACACAACAATTCTATTTCCTGATTATTAAACATTAATTCCCCGTCTTTAGATTACTTATTGTTATGCTCAGAAGTAGAAAAATGTCCAGTAAATATGCTTCTTTGCCATTTAAATAGAATTTTAAAATACAGCGCCAAATCGATAAAATCACATATAGAAACCATTTTGTGCAAAGAAGTGTTTATTTTAGGATATGGTTTTATGAAGAATGCATAATGGTCTTCTATTTCTTGCTTCTGAAGACAATAAATCTGCGGCATGAGAATAGACAACTTGAAATCGATTGTACGAATCCGAATGTTAACATTGCTGCACGCCTGATAGTATTTCACGTTTAAATGAAGGTAGAGGCGCAAAAAGCCGGTTTTAGTACACGCGTTTTAAGAACAGATATACGTGCACTGTCTTTCTAGATATCCGCATTTACATTTTGTTTACTCAATTTCTTAGACACATTTTCATACCATTCAGACATGGTAGTGTTTCAATGGTATAGTAAAGTGCCAGTTTTAGTCATTTCGATCTGCTTTAAAAATTACTCATTTTTAGACCAAATTTCAAACAATTATAACAGCTTATGGATCAACTTCTCAGCTCTATTGTGCTTTTTTTCAGTATTCTTTCAGTAAAATAAAAGTTATGATGAAGTTTCTTGAGTTCAAAAACGTAAGGGGATGGGCGAGGTCTTTTTACGACTGGTTTCCATAGCAACTTCGTAGCTTCAGCGTCTACTATTGATATTAATTCACCACTATCGAAAAAAAAGAAGTAACAAGTGGAACATAGAAAAGAGAAGAATGAAAAAGAGATAACTCAGGTGATTTTATTGAAAACAGACGGGTGCCGTACATTGGTATTATATATGAGTATGTTATGTTTATGGGGAAAAAACAAGACTAAAATAAAACAAGCAACAAGTAAATTTACTAGTAGCCTGAAAAATCATGCATTAATCATTAGATAAATGCGAGCATGTCAAGTAATATGATTTAATTTAAACATGCAAAGGTAAAGTCATGTTGTAAAGTCTGGAACAGAAAAAAAAACAAGATATTCTAGTAAAAAATATAACACATTTATAAGAAACAATGCTGCAGCTAATTATTTTTACAAAAAATTCAATTTAGAACATAACTCTTTTACTGGCATATCTTGTCTTGTTTTTCTTTTCCAGTTTAGTCTTTTATTTTCCATGTTTAAGCTTACCCATATTACTTTTCATGATCGCATTTTTCTATTGTAATAAATGTAATCCTTTTCATATTTATGTCTAACATATGTACCGTTAAATATTCTTTTTTAAATATGCATACACACACGGATTAATAGGCACACACATATATATCTTAACTGTAATCCATGAAACTGTTTTACTAAAATGTAACAAAATAAAACACTCGTCTAGCTAAAACGATTAAAAATAATTCCCACCACATTTTATCTGTGCCTACACCCAATAGTCGATTCTATGTGAAACGCCTATTTCCTAAAACTGCTCGCCTGTGAATCTGTTCCGCTGGTCAGCTTTCAAGCTGAGTACAATATGCTCGTTTTAAGGTAAAATGTAAAAACGGTTCTTGTTGCAGCGCCCCAATTGAATAATCCAATTATACCAAAATTTGACTACTAATGACTACAATGTCATTGTCCACATGACGAACTTACACACATTGAGTATTATTCGAAATGCTTTACGGCTTTGGTTATATGGTGATTTATTTGTAATATATACATACATACATAGGAAAATACATACGGATATACATGTGTATATATATATATATATATATATATATATATATATATATATATATATATATATATATATATATATATACGTAACAAGCACGTATGAGCGTGTGGAAAAATATCAGCAGATGCTGTAAAATTGCTGGTCTGCGAACAGATTAGCAGCAGTAGCCGAATAAAGACGCACATGCAAATTAAGATGTACGCGCGAGCTTTCGTACCGAAGTAAAGAAAATTGACATAGCGTGGTCGGGAGAAGAAAAATGCGGTTGAAAAAGAAAGACGTGTAGGGAAGTATAAAGAAAAACGCTGCCAGGTAAGATGGACCTGGAAATAATATTGTAATAAATGTCCCTTGCTTTTAAAGAAAGAAAAGCCGAGTCGGATTCATTTATTTTCGTTTGCTTGTCCCCTTCTGCCTTGAGCTCTTTCTGCCTACAGAGCGAAGGCTTGCGCATCATTACACACAAAGCCTCAAAAATACCCAGTGAATGTTTCGAGCGAGCCCTGTGTACTATACGAAAAAACAATCCGATTAGGTATCTCCACACAATATATTATCGAGCACATGTTGCCTGATCGCCGACTCATGAATCGGTTCGTGCCGGATGTGATAAGTAAGCGGCTGAGCGTATTCCTTAAAGCCCGGATGTGCTCGTCGATACGTTCTTCTTAGACATATACGGTTTCCGAAATCGTGCAGGTATAAGCTGGGCCAGTCTTATCCCAAGGGGTTGAAGAGGTCGACCCACATAGCAAGCACCGCATTAACATTTGAATTCATAAATTACTAAACATTTGACCAGTGTGGGTAGAACACTTTTCTGAAAAGCCGGGAAAGCCTTCTTCTTACCAAATACTACACGGGGTTGCACCGCATAGTAACAGCGGGACACCACAGCTCTGATCCTATCAGAGAAACCTTTACTGATAGCGTACATGGAAGGGAGCTTTAAATATACCAGACATTTAGGTGTCCCGAAAAAAATGTCAGTGTTTTATTGTGCAGGATATTTCTTAATAAACCTGGCAATAATACACCCAGGAAAACCATTCTTAATGAGTATATCGGTTATATTTTTCAGTTCAGCTTCTAATTTGTTGGTCCTGCCATAAGCGCATGGTGAACAACGTTTTAATCAAGATGATTTTCTTACTCATAGGGGTAAACGAGTTCCAAATGATATGCATACCCGTATCATTTATATTGTGGTAGAGAAAGTGTAACCTGTTCTCTCTACCAAAACATTAAAGAAGGGAAGAGAGTCATTATGTTCCTCCTCCACGGTAAATTTAAAAGCTGGGTGGAGATTATTCGAATGCAGGAAAAATTCACTAACTTCATGACGAGAGTTAGAAAATGTGTCATCAACGTATCGCCAATTACGAAAGAGTCTAACACGAGTAATAACACAGATTCCTGGAAACCTAGGAATATAGTAGTTAGGATAACAGTCAGATTACTGCCCATATACTAGCACAATGTAGTAGGCAAAATCACAAAAAGATAGGAAATATTTAGTTTCGCCCTGCAGCGCCCACCACCAGGAGAGAGGGATTTCTTGGCTGTAATGACCGTAGAGAAAAGAGAAGAAGGAGACAGAAAAAGAAGGCAGAAGTAAACTCACTACTCGTAGATTCGTGGTTAGTCACAAAGAACAATCAAACCGCAAGAACAAGCTACGCACAATCTGAAAAACACTCGCTGACTGCTTACCAGTGACCTGCCTATATAGCGACTGGGAATTATTTGCATAATCGCGCGAGAGCTCACGCAATTCTGTGAGAATTGCATGGGATCAACGACAATAAAACCCCATGGGCGCCATCTTGGAATTCTCTTCCGCTAAGCCCGCAACACCATTACAGACGTATCTGAGGTAAGCTCTTTATTTCTCCTCCCCCCATCTCGGTTATTGCCAATTCGACTGCACTCTCCCCTGATCTCATGATCATAAACAGGACAGGAGTGGCAGTCGTCTTTGTTGGGTACTTCCTCGAAGAATCGGGGGCAGCGCTTCCTCATTGCCATCTTCTTCATTACCATTGTTATTGCAACCAGTCTCTTCCATTTTCCCTTCTCGTGGTTCCATAGGCGATGTTTCACAATCAGGTGAGGGGGCAGTATCCGTTTTGTCGGGTACTTCTTCGTAAAGGCAAGAGGAATGGCCCTTTTCGGCTTCTTCATTATGTGCATTATAAAGCGCATAATCCTTTCCGTCTTCCTGCATCATAATATTTCTCCTTTCAGAAGACATCGTACTGTCTGAGCCTTTCTCTTCCTCCGATGTAACAACATAATGTCGAGGGCGCAGATCCTTCCCGTCTTCCAAAATCGATGTAGATATGATTACCTTGGTCACCTCACCCTTGCCGAACTTCGTGGTATATCGATTTGGCGATCTTTTGACGCACACGCGATCACCACCCTGGTAATAATTGTTCGTGGGACCTGGGAACGCAGTTGCGAGATTGGTCTCCTTTTCTTGGACTTCGTGTCGAAAACTTCAGGCACAGTGAAGGGATATACGTCGTCTCTTGGTGTGATGTTATACCAGTAGACACCCTCCTGTATTGGACAGTGTATTCTAGATGCTATTAGTTTGACTGTACGGTTACATCGTTCCGCTATTCCATTCCTGGCTAGAGCGTATGCACAACGGAATCGCAAGTGAACTCCCCATTTATGTGCAAATGCTTGGAACGCGTTGCTGCAGAAAGCCGTGTCATTGTCTAAAAGGATCTCATGATAAATCAGGCTTGCCGGGTCCTGACTTGCCAATTTCCTCCAAATAACGAAACGCGATAGACCACAATCTGTTAGAGTTAAAAATGGAAGTAGATAGTCGTCGCACTACCGGATGTTGATTTCCTTTGTTAATAGCCATGATTTGACTCTCATCCAGCTCATCTGTGTGAACCGCGCCGATCACCGGGTTAAGCGCATTTTTCTTTTTAATCGCATCAAACCACTGCTGTGGTACTAGTCTTAATCGGTCAGCGATGTTTCGTGCTGATGGAACCAGCGTCACGTCCACTGTCAGCCCGTACTCTTTCACGACCTCCTTGAAATTGCTTAGTCGCCTCCTACTAAGCATCTTACTTGCTGCTTTGGTGCGTACAGTTAGCGTGTCCGAGACCATACGCAGACAGAATCTTTCAATGTGTGAAGAGCCAAATTGATGCCTTCAATATGGCGCCCACTGTAGCTAAGTTGGTGTGTTGAGAGTCATCTTCAGGTCTTTCAGTAGAGTTTCACGCGTCTGAAAGGCTGCACCAATTGGTAGGGAGCTAGCATAGACCCATACTTTCAGCTCCTTGCCGTCCACACACTAATTTCCTCGGGCCTGTATGTCCTGCTGCACAGATTTTAAGATCTCAAACATTATATGCTGCAGTTCGGCGTCCCTCGTTTAATTATCGCAGCCTTTTGTTACTGAAGTTACTCTCATTCTGAGTATTTCACAAGCAACACGCAGCCAACCGCACACCGGAAAATGCCTGACAAGTCAATAACACAGGGACAATATTGTTCGTCACGTGGCAATATATATATATATTTTTTTATTACATTTTCACCCCAAACAAGGCACATTGCCACTTTGGTTTAGGGGGCTACTATCAGGGGAAAAATCTACTGGGGTACTATGTAGGGATTAGGGCAGCGAGATGTTGGTTCACGTTGCACTTGAACTTATGCATGTCAGTACAGTTGGGGAAGCAGTGACCTGGAACTGAATTCCAAAGTCTAGCAGTTCTGGGGAAGAAACTACAGGAGTAGATAGATCTTTTACATCTAGGGATCTCTACAGTGTGGGGGTGGGGTTTTGCAGCTTGTCGGGTCTGTCGAGGGTGTTCACGTCGTGGGGGCACAAGTGCTTGCAGTTCTGCAGAGCATTCACCATTATAATACTTGTAGAACAGGCAGAGGGATGCAACGTTTCGACGATGGGACAGAGGCTGAAGTTTAGATGCCAGTTTAGGGCCTATCAGATTTGCGACTCTCTTTTAAACCCTGTCAAGGAGCGAGAGACTAGTAGCCGATGCACCGGCCCAAATATGACAGCAATACTCCATACATGGGCGAATAGTGGCCTTATAGAGGTACAGGATACTTTCAGGTGTTAGAAGTTTTCTAGCACGGTAGAGAGAGCCCACCTTCCTTGCAGCGGCCCTGGCAATGCCCTCAATGTAATTGTTCCAACTCATGTTTCCTGTGAACGTTAGGCTAAGGAGCTTGAGAGACGTACTCTCAGATAAAGAGTCGTTGGCCATTGCTATAGGTGGTGGAGAAGGTTTCTTGTAATTATTGAATGAAACCAGTTTTGTCTTGATGGCATTGAACGTTACCATCCATTTTTGTCCCCATTCCACTACAGATTGGAGGTCATCCTCTAGTGTTTCTGCCATTACTTTAGATATATGTTCATTTGTTTTCCTGTCGTGCCTGCTATAGAGGGTGGTGTCATCAGCATATATACCCATTCAGTGTAGGTTAATCGCCATATATATTTTAGAACTTACTAACTAGCTCTATAACGTATTGAGCACTTGTTGTTTAATTATTATAAATAACTAGCTGTACCCGGCTCCGCGTTGCTGTGGCTCAGTTTGTTAAAATGGAACACATGTGAAAGTAGAGAAAAGTGTGATTCTTTTTTTCAAGAGAGTGTACAAATTATTTTTTGTAACAGATGTTAAGAAAATAAACAGAAAAATACTTCCATCATTAAGTATGCAAAAAAATAAATAAAATGTTGATTTAGTGTTTCAATATGCTTATAAATTACGATAAAACTTGCTAAGTATGCACTGTTTTACGGTTGTTGTAAAAATGGAACGGAAACTTAAATTTCGCTTCATTTTAATTGTTCTTAATTATTTAATTGCCCCCCCCAACGAATATAATCAAAACAGTAACATTCAACAATTGTACTTTATCTATATAAAACACAAAATGGGTGTTTGTATTACTGTACACATAGATTCGAAAAAGTTGTGAAAAAAAAAACAAATATATAACAAATAAATGTTATCAAAGCCAAGATAAGTTACTTTTCTGCCAAACTGGATATATATATTTTTCGTGTTTTTATTCAATGTAACATATACAGTGTTTACCGATGTATTCGAAAATTCAAGATGGCGTCTCACACCCTCATTAACACTGTAAGTATGGAAGAAGGTGTTATAAATAAAAAAACTATACAAAATTTATAACATCTTTTCCCACACTTACCGTGTTAAAGAGAGAATCAGACGCCATCTTGAATGTTCCAATACATCGGTAAACACTGTATGGTTTTCGAGCTGAATAAACATGTTACATTGAATTGGGAAAAGATGTTATAAATAAAAAACCTAATGAAATACTGGTAGAAACTCGCTCAATACATGTTAATGCGACATAGGTTGACATATATTCGGCGTGTTTTTAATAGTATTTTGTATATTTTTATATTTTTGACACCTTTTTCTATACTTACGGTGTTAAAGAGGGTGTGAGACCCCTTCCTGAATTTTCGAATACATCGGTAAACATTGTATGGTTTTCGAGCCGAATAAATATGTTACATTGAATAAAAACACGAAAAAGATATCCAGTTTGGCAGAAAAGTAACTGATCTTGGCTTTGAGAACATTTATTTGTTATGTATTTGTTTTTTGTTTTTTTTTTGACAACTTTTTCGAATCTATGTGTACAGTAATACAAACCCCCTTCGGAGGTTGGAATGCCCCCCACCTTAAATGTAGTTGGAAAAATCGATTTTATAGTGAGATTAAAGAATGGTTTGTCTTAAAAAAGGGTGAAAAACAAAACAAATAAGCAATTAATAATTATTACCAAAAGCAATAAATGCTACTTTTTTTTACTGGCAGAAATAGAGTTGGATACACAAGTAATAGTCGTAGAGTGATAGAATGTAAGTAAAACCTGGAATATCCGGTTGTTTCGTTTCGTTTTAACAATGGAAAGAGCAGAAAATGGAGAGAAAAGAAAGAAAGAAAGAAAGAAGGAAAGACCGAAAGGAAAGATAAAGATAGGGAAGTACCCCCACCACAATCACCCATAAAGCAAAACGACAACGAAAGGTAAGAAAGAAAGAAAGAAAGAAAGAAAGCAAAAAAGCACGTAAGGAAAGAGCGAAACGGCAGTTGTGTTTGTGTAAGTAAGTAAGTTTGGTGCGTTTCACGTAAATGTCAATTCAGGTTTTCATTAAACTTTAACCACGCGGGTTATAACGAAATCGAAGTAATGTAATTGTGAATTCAATTCCAGGTAACGGATTGTGTTCTGTTTGAATCTAATTTTATTATAATAAATGCTTTATAAATTATGTTTATGTTTTATGCTAATCAATGGCAAAGTAAGCGTGGTTCGTTTCAGCGTATGTCCAGTCCAGTTTTTAGATAAATTCTAACCGGTGGTCGGTTTTAAATGTCTCCTGTGAACGGTCTGGAACGGTGTAAGTGAGTGGCGGTGGTAGGATGAATTTGTTGGAACGGTGTAAGTGAGTGGCGGTGGTAGGATGAATTTGTTAGAGAGAGTTTACTTTACTACTTCCATCAAATTTAACCGATTTTTACATTGGACTCTTACCAGACAGAATATAGGAAACTCTGATCAGCGAGATACTTGATATGTAATAACCCTATAACATACGGCAGATGTCGTGATTCAGTTTGTGAATGATACGGCTGCACCAAATGTATACAGGTGCAGTCCTATAAACGTCAAAGTCGGAGGGGAAAAATGAGTTCATTTTATTTATATAGATAGAAGAAGATAGATAGATAGAAGATAACTAGCTGTACCCGGCCACGCGTTGCTGTGGCTCAGTTTGTTAAAATGGAACACATGTGAAAGTAGAGAAAAGTTTGATTCTTTTTTTCAAGAGAATGTACAAATTATTTATATTTTTTAACAGATGTTAAGAAAATAAACAGAAAAATACTTCCATCATTAATTATGTTAACAAAATAAATAAAATACGATAAAACTTGCTGAGTATGCACTGTTTTACGGTTGTTGTAAAAATGGAACGGAAACTTTAATTTCGCTTCATTTTAATCTTTCTAAATTATTTAATTGTCCCCCCCAGCGAATATAATCAAAACAGTAACATTCAACAATTGTACTTTATCTATATAAAACACAAAATGGGTGTTTGTATTACTGTACACATAGATTCGAAAAAGTTGTGAAAAAAACAAAAAACAAATATATAACAAATAAATGTTATCAAAGCCAAGATAAGTTACTTTTCTGCCAATCTGGATATATATATATATTTTTCGTGTTTTTATTCAATGTAACATATACAGTGTTTACCGATGTATTCGAAAATTCAAGATGGCGTCTCACACCCTCATTAACACTGTAAGTATGGAAGAAGGTGTTATAAATAAAAAAAACTATACAAAAGTTATAACATCTTTTCCCACACTTACCGTGTTAAAGAGAGAATCAGACGCCATCTTGAATGTTCCAATACATCGGTAAACACTGTATGGTTTTCGAGCTGAATAAACATGTTACATTGAATTGGGAAAAGATGTTATAAATAAAAAACCTAATGAAATACTGGTAGAAACTCGCTCAATACATGTTAATGCGACATAGGTTGACATATATACGGCGTGTTTTTAATAGTATTTTGTATATTTATTTTATTTATAACACCTTTTTCTATACTTACGGTGTTAAAGAGGGTGTGAGACCCCTTCCTGAATTTTCGAATACATCGGTAAACACTGTATGGTTTTCGAGCCGAATAAATATGTTACATTGAATAAAAACACGAAAAAGATATCCAGTTTGGCAGAAAAGTAACTGATCTTGGCTTTGAGAACATTTATTTGTTATGTATTTGTTTTTTGTTTTTTTTTTGACAACTTTTTCGAATCTATGTGTACAGTAATACAAACCCCCTTTGGAGGTTGGAATGCCTCCCCACCTAAAATGTAGTTGGAAAAATCGATTTTATAGTGAGATTAAAGAATGGTTTGTCTTAAAAAAGGGTGAAAAACAAAACAAATAAGCAATTAATAATTATTACCAAAAGCAATAAATGCTACTTTTTTATACTGGCAGAAATAGAGTTGGATACACAAGTAATAGTCGTAGAGTGATAGAGTGTAAGTAAAACCTGGAATATCCGGTTGTTTCGTTTCGTTTTAACAATGGAAAGAGCAGAAAATGGAGAGAAAAGAAAGAAAGAAAGAAGGAAAGACCGAAAGGAAAGATAAAGATAGGGAAGTACCCCCACCACCATCACCCATAAAGCAAAAAGACAACGAAAGGTAAGAAAGAAAGAAAGAAAGCAAAAAAGCACGTAAGGAAAGAGCGAAACGGAAGTTGTGTTTGTGTAAGTAAGTAAGTTTGGTGCGTTTCACGTAAATGTCAATTCAGGTTTTCATTAAACTTTAACCACACCGGTTATAACGAAATCGAAGTAATGTAATTGTGAATTCAATTCCAGGTAACGGATTGTGTTCTGTTTGAATCTAATGTTATTATAATAAATGCTTTATAAATTCTGTTTATGTTTTATGCTAATCAATGGCAAAGTAAGCGTGGTTCGTTTCAGCGTATGTCCAGTCCAGTTTTTAGATAAATTCTAACCGGTGGTCGGTTTTAAATGTCTCCTGTGAACGGTCTGGAACGGTGTAAGTGAGTGGCGGTGGTAGGATGAATTTGTTAGAGAGAGTTTACTTTACTACTTCCATTAAATGTAACCGATTTTTACAGTAGACTCTCACCAGACAGAATATAGGAAACTCTGATCAGCGAGATACTTGATATGTAATAACCCTATAACATAGGCAGATGTCGTGATTCAGTTTGTGAATGATACGGCTGCACCAAATGTATACAGGTGCAGTCCTATAAACGTCAAAGTCGGAGGGGAAAAATGAGTTCATTTTATTTATATAGAAAGAAAGAAAGAAAGAATAGATAGAAGATATCGTAACTCTGTGTAAACGTGTTTCTTTTTTATATTACTTCTTTAAATTTATCGGTAAACTTTGGCTTTATTGATGATTGCTTTTTGGCCCCCGCAGTTGATATCTACACAAGTGGAGACCTTCGACCTTATACCTCTAATATAACAGTCTCTACGAAATATTAAACACGCTCTCTACTGTGTAACCCATATCTCCACAATAATGACCATCCGACGTTAGAATTCACAGCAGTGATACGGTGACCTTTTCCCACTCTTTGTTACTATTTTTTCCTGCCGCAACAAATTTTCTCCATAATAATCGGCTGTTTAACGAGGCCCTATTATGAATATATGATTTTTTGAACTGGTTTTCTATTAGGTTTGTCGTACACTTATGCACACGCACTTATCTCAATTACGCATCTGAATCTACTATTTTCCTGATGTCCGGTTTGTCCGACAATTTGAATTCTCTACTTCCTGTTTGTCGTTCTATACCCGGCCTCCATTATGTACGGATCTCTCTACATAAACACAACTGAAAAAAAAATGAAATGCGATAATAAATATAAAGTTAACAAGCATAGTGTATAAAAATCTTTCAAAAAAGTGGTTTGCTGATATAATACCAAGTTTTCCCATTTTGGGGGAAAGTTTACTATGTTGTGTAAATATTTTTAGCAAAATTATTTTCTGTCTTTTAGAAAGAAAAGTATGGATATATAAACTTTTATCCATCTATTTTTACGTGTTTGTTTGACATAATGTTCATAGAATTTTTAATAAAATATGAACTTATGTACCTTCGAGGTATGCTTACTGATAAGCCTTAGTGTTTTTTTTGTTGCCATCATTGGTTTCAGAATGAAAGTGACAGACCGGGCGCATGTAATTACTTATTATCGTGTGGTTTACTTTGGCAATAGTTTCGTGTTATCTATTGAATGTTTATTCATCGTCCAGGATCAGCATATCTAATGAGTTTAAACTTAGCACTCATAAATAGTTGGAAAACACACAAGTTTTTTTTCTTCTTAAATTTAGCCTTTTTGTCTTTTATGGAAGAGACGTTTTTGCAAACAATATATCATTTCTTAATATATAAAGTCGCGGCGTTGCTTATCGGCTTTGCGCTCACATTATTCTATTACCACTGAATAGAATATACTAAAAACAATGTCCTGTTATTTTCTTTGAACGAATGCTTTATTCCAATCTTTTAGAATAACTATGATATGGTGGTTATTCTAAAAGATTGGAATAAAGCATTCGTTCAAAGAAAATAACAGGAATTTTTTTTTTTAGTATATTCTATTCAGTGGTAATAGAATAATGTAAGCGCAAAGCCGATAAGCACCTATGATATGGTGGTTAAGAATCCATTATATAATTACTCTTGTCGCTACTATCGTTATCACATTCTGATTGGGCGGTGAACACTCTAACTACATCCTGATTAGATTATATAATCTTGCTAACCATTGATAACTAAAATAAAAACATGGCGCTTGGCTTAAATTTCATTAATAATGTATATATTTATGTTTATTCATGAAAACGTATAGCAATAAAACTGAAATTGTTTAAGTGAGGATTCTATTGTGTAAGTTTTAACGTAAAGTAATAGATTATTTAAAAATGCTTAAATTATTATGTGTTTAGAAATAAAATTGCATTATAAGAAAAAAACAGTTGTATGTTATTGCGCTATTTTAGTAATAGGATTTAAAAGTTATTTTTTTCCTTTTTATATATTTGTATGTATTAAGAATTTGTGTATACTTTTTTATATTAATTAATTTTGAGATAAGAGGTTTGACAATAAACTATAATGCTTGAGTTTGATCATAACTATAAATTTACAGTATAAATACTTCAAAACCTCCTCCAAATTACGAAGTAAACCAGTTTGCCAAATTATTTTTAAAAAAGCAGAGGCTGACGGATTTAGAGAATTCGACGGTTTTAATAATGAAAGAATCGCTTTGTAAACAACGATTTCAGATTGGCAACATAGATGCATAACAATATTCTTATTTAATTTATATTGTATTTACATGGCGATCACCACTTATCAAGGCCCGTAAGCCACTCGGGTATAAGGGTTATTTCGTGTACAATAATCAATGGGAAAATATCATAGTAATAGTTTGTATTGGAGATTTGATAAAGCGTCTTACTTAAGGGGGCGATTAATCAGGATCTTTTTATGCTGGACTTGAAGATGTCCAAGTTGTAGTCAGGTTGGAAACAGGCAAACGGAAGAGAATTCCACAGACGTGCACTTCTCATTAAAAAGCTATGTTCATGGAGTCTACGTTTTGATTTAGGCACAGATAAAGAGTGGTGGAAATTACTGACAGTGGTTCTAGCTAGACGGGTGTTTATCATGAAGGATTAGCGAGGGGAGACTAGAAATTGGAGCTCGGGCGAGCACTTTCCATGGAAATAACGATAAAATAAAGAGTGGCCCGCAATGTCTCTTCTGTGGAAGAGAGGTTGCAGGGAAGAGAAGAGAGCATCCCCCGCTAAGCCACGAAGTCTATTTTGTACTTTGTCAAGGCAGGATAGGCTATTTTTTAAAAGCTCATGCCCAGATGTGGCAGCAGTACTCCATCTTTGGGCGTACTTAGCTTTTATACAGATAGAGAATTGCATCAGTAGTGAGATATCTTCTCGAGCGGTAGAAGGATCCTACCATTTTCCCAACGGCACGGGCAACATACTTTATATACGTGTTCCATTTCAGATCAGGAGTAATGGTCAAACCCAGTAGCTTGTCAAAACAATAACTCCCCCTAAGACGAGCGATATCCATTTCAATTGATGCTAGATGAGGAACAGGGCGTTGATGATGCAAAGTTAGGAGCTTTGTTTTAGATGCATTAAAAGTTTCTTGATTAGTTTGGCGACCTCACGCACATATATTTTTATGTTAGATTGGATGTTGTCTGTAGTAGAAGGAAATACGGGGAGGGTAGAGTTAGCTGGAAAGCTCTTGACGAATAGTTTTGCCTTGTCTGATGCTGACGAGATGACCTCATGTCAATTGATGATGGTTGGGATGGACCGCACGCTTCTGTTCAGGATCCTGTTTGGTATGTGCCAAACTGGTCGGAACCAAGCCACTGCTCAGCATATAGCAGCATATAGCCCTCTTGCATTTTATTACTCTTTTACAGTGGTTGCTTGCAGTCCTGAAGGCAGCTTTAGTCTCAATACATCTATTAAGTTGGTACCTATGGAAAAAAATGATTTCTGTGCGCAATGGCAGCAGCACATTATGGAGAGAACCATGGCTGGCTGTTAGGGTTTTGTTGGAATATTTTGAATGGTATGAATCGGTCGATGCCTACAATTAACCATTCGGTAAAGTCTGATACTATAGAGGATACATCCTTTTTTTGTAGATCAGATATGAATGTACGGAAGCTATCCCAGTCAGCCATAGAGTATCGATATACAGTACGGTGGAGAGGTATATCTGAAGACGTATTGTATTTCATTTTTGTGTGATCGGAAGATCACAGGGTACATAGGACGGAACATGAACATAGCTCAGGGGAAGTTGTGAGAAAAAGTCCTAGAAGGCTTGCATAGTGATCAGTAGTATCGGGAATACGTGTGGGTTCAAGAAACATATGAGTGAGGTCATAGTCAATGGGTTTCAACCTCTGGAAGGTTGGAACGTAGACCCCTGATGTTGGAGGAGGAGACATGGTAGTAGGGGTCTACGTTGGATGATGGGGTTCTAGGTTTATTCAAAAAATATAAATAGAAAAAATCATTATTTTAGATGAAGATTATACACATTTACATTTATTTTGTTATATTTTAAACAATATAAATTGACATTTTCAGTATTTTAGATGAGTCATCTAAACGTTTTATTTTAGTTTCATATATTTATAACAATATAAATAGCACTATGCTACGAATGACCGGTTATTATTTCCGTGTATAACTGAGAATTGAATCGCGTGTATTCTCTATTTAAGTTTTTATCTTGTAAGTTGGAATTATATCGGATGGATTAGCAGTCTTTAAACGCATGTACCACTTACTAGTGGGTAATTGTTACGGCTTTACCTTACCATGTGTTACAAAAGAATCCTGCCTTTTTCTCTCTTACTTTCCCTCTCTGTCCTACTCTAACAAAGTCTGTCGACCTGTTCCACAAACCCCAAAGAATAAACACGAAATATTAAAAAAAACACGAATTAACTTAGAACCCCATCCTCTAACGTAGACCCCTACTACCATGTCTCCTTCTCCAATATCAGGGGGCAGAGGTTGAACTCCAAATACAGGAGACGAAACCGGATTTTCTCTTTCTAAGCGAAACTTCATAGGGCCGACCACTTCCCTAGATGAGTTCATAATAAAAGGATACTCCAACTTAACATCTAAATCTGACCCCCTAGATCGCCATTGACATGGAATATGCGCCTACATTAAAGATGGCTTTCCATGTGGTAGAGATATCTCCAGAGAAGACCCTAATTAACCTTATATGTACTTCCGGGTTGAACTAGCTTACACCACCGCATTTATATTTGCCCTCTATCGCCCCCACAACAGCGGGATTACAGTTTTAAGAGTATATCTGAGAAAATTTATCTCATCATGTCTGCCTATCCCTCGGCTTACATCCATATTTGCCGTAGCTTCAATGGCCATAATGTGGAAAGGCTAACCCACTCAAATAAGACAGACGATGAGGGGAGGTTCTGTCATGATTTTGCTATTGCTTATGACCTCACTCAGATTGTTCACGAACCCACCTGTGTGCCCGATACTACTGCTCAGAACTTTTTCGCACAACTTTCCCTAAGCTATGTTCATGTTCCGTTCTATCTCCCCCTGGGATCCTCCGACCACTCCGTCTTATCAGTTAAGATACAAATGAAATGAAATAAGACTTCAGATATACCTCTTCACCGTACTGCATATCGATACTCTATGGCTGACTGGGATAGCTTCCGTACATTCATATCTGATCTACCTCTGCATTCTATTTTTAAAAAGGTAGAGTCCTCTAGAGTATAAGATCCGACCGAATGGTTAATTGCAGGTATAGACCGATTCATACCATTCAAAATATTCCAACAAAAACCTAGCAGCCAGCCATGGTTCTCTCCATAGTGTGCTGCTGCCATTGCGCACAGAAATCACTTTTCCCATAGCTACCAACGTAATAAATGTACTGAGACTAAAACTGCTTTCAGGACTGCCAGCAATCACCGTAAAAGAGTAAACAAAATGCAAGAGAGCTATATGTTCAATCCGTCAAATCATAAGTAGCTGAGCAGCGGCTTGGTCCACCAGTTTTGGCAAATAACAAATAGGATCCTGAAGAGAATCTGCGTTCCATCCCAACCATCATCTATGGACCTGAGGTAACCTCATCAGCATCAGACAAGGCCAAACTATTCGCCAATAACTTTGCAGCTAACTCTACCCTCTGCGACGAAGGTCATCAGCTCCCCGTATTTCCTACTATAACAGTCAACAAACTATCCAACATAGAAATATCTGTGCGTGAGGTCGCCAAACTAATCAAGAACATTTATTCCAGTAAAGCAACTGGCTCAGACGGCATTCCAATTATAGCATTAAAAAGCTTCAACTAGGACTTGCACCCATACTTACAAAACTGTTTAAGCGTTGCCTTAAGGAGAAGTGCTTTGCAACACCCTGGAAACCCTCGTCAGTATGCCCTGTATTTAAGAACTCAGGTGATAAGTAATCTCCCTCCCGTAAGTCTTTTGGGCGTAATGAGTAAGTTACTGGAATCCATATTAAATAAAGAAGTAGTCAACCACCTCAGCAATAATAACCTCCTTAATCACATGGAATATGATTTCCGTTCTGCTAGATCTACAGCTGATTTGCTAACAGTTATATCCCATAGGAGTAATGAATCTCTCGACAAAGGCCTCCTTTCTAGGGCAATTGCTTTTGACATATACAAAGGCCTTCGATAAAGTATGGCATAAGGGCCTACTTCACAAGATTTCCAGCTGCCGAATAACTGAAACTATTTGCTCAATAATTACATCATTTCTCTCTGATAGGTTTATAAGTGTAGTGGTTAATGGACTGAAATCAGAGGTTCATAATATTAATGCTGCAGTCCCCCAGGGATTCATCCTGGGCCCAACACTCTTCTTGATCTACATCAATGATCTCCCAAAACACATACTTAAATCATTCGTTGACATCTATGCTGATGACACGGCCATCTATGGAACACATCAAAGGCCGTAAATAACAAAGCTCTCCCTGATACTCTCCCCTCTGATCTTGAGAACGTCTTACAGTGGGGGAAGAGGGGCCTGTTACTTTTAATGTTTCTAAAACAAAGCTCTTATCTTTGCAAAATCAACGTCTTTTCCTCATATAGCATCAATTGAAATGGATGTCTCCCGTTTTGGGTAGGTTTCATGTTTTGTACAAGCTCCCGAGGTCGACCTTTACTCTGGATCTGAAATGGAACACGTATATCAAGTGTGTTGCCCGGGCCGCTGGAAAATTGGTAGGATCCTTTTACCGCTGCAGAAGATATCTCACCAAAAGTTCAAATGCTATATTCTACATAATTTTATAATATAATTATTTCAACTTACATATTCTACATTTAAGTGAGAATAACTATATCCACAATGATTAGATAAATAAACTTATTACACGGTTTACAGAAGTTATATAAATATACAATTTAACTAATTTCGACGTATGAGCTTCCGCCACAACAAGTAAGTTGTTCGGAAAATCTACACCGATTATTTGTTTATAATGTTGGAGGATATGTGTAGACCGACCGTATTTTTGTATAAGTGCTAACATATGTCGGTGCAGATGACTGCCACAGGACAGAGTATACAGTAGACTGCAGGTTTTTACATCAGAGTTTCCTTCTAGAAGCATATCTTAACGAAGAATTGGTGTCCATATGTTCAGTGAATTAATGCGCCCCCAGATTCCAGCCAGGCAATTTCTACGACTAACGCCGTACGTAAAGCACCAATCTTGTAACTGATCTGGTGCGAGTCAGGCTCAACGTAGCTAAACTTCGGTTATTTGGCGAGAACAGATGTGTCGACATGATTATACGGTGTATATATATATATATATATATATATATATATATATGTGTGTGTGTGTGTGTGTGTGTGTGTGTATTATAATATATGTTCGTTTACTATGTATATATATATATATATACATAAAAAATAAATAAATAAAATAAAAATGAATAAAAATAAAAGAAATAACAAAGAACAAACAAACATGCTGCATGCGATGGATTTGTTTTATCTGGGGTGGAGAGGGCTCCAGAAAGCCATGGCGAAGGAAGCCTCTCTAGGAGAAGCAAATCTCTGATCTAAAAACAAAGCGGAAGACCAGTACCCGCATTAACTTGGTCTGCAGTTTTATTTGTTGCTGGATATCTTGCTCTTGCTTGTTGCTGGATATCAACATTTTGAACCGAGAGAGAGTCTAGCTGTCGTACGAAGCTAAATCTCTGGAATAACATCTTTGTACAGATACTTCCTCAGACATTTGTCAAAAAAAAAGAAAAGACAGAAATGTCCTATTCGCGATGGCTGTCCAGCTCTGTTGCTGGAATGTGAGAAAACTTATTTACAATGGTAAAATACTAGAACGGAAGACTGCAATTTTGACTAAGGAATTGCAAAGATACAATATAGACATTGCTGCACTCTCTGAGACACCTTTCGCAGGTGGGAATCAACTGGTTGAGCGCGAGTCGGGCTACACGATCTTCTGGTCTGGTAGAGCTGAAAAGGAGAGGTGTGAGGCTGGTGTTGGTTTTGCAGTTAAGAACTCCTTAATTGACAAGATCGAACACCCAATAGCCATAAATGACCGTGCAATGATATTGAGAATGCCCCTTGCTGCTGGTCGTTAAATGAATGTTCTTTCTGTCTATGCACCGACTCTTACTTCGCCTGAAGACGATATTACTTCCTTTTATCATATGCTTAGATCTGTTATCACCGGTTTGCCAAGCACTGGTTCTTGGTTATTTCAATGCACGGGTTGGATCAGACAATGAGACTTAGTCTCCATTGGGTCCACATGGCATTGGTAGAGTCAATTCAAATGGCATGCTGCTTCTCCATCTCTGCAGTGAACTAAATCTTGTTATCACCAACACTTTTTCCCACCAGAAACACAAGGAGACCTGGTTCCATCCCCAATCTAAACATGGCCATTTGCTTGATTACATACTGTGTAGACGTGGTGATCTTGGAAATTTTTGCAAAGTTTGAGTAATGCGTGGTTCTGACTGTGGTACTGATCATTTAATGGTCAGAGCAAAAGTGAGAATTATAGTTCACAAAAAAGCCGTTTCAATAGTGTCAAATTACCTAAACGTATTGATGTTTCCAAATTGAAGGATCCAGTCGTACGAAGTTCCTTGAAATCTGCTTTCAACCAGGTAGATTTCTCAGATAGTGACTGGGAGACAGTAACAGATACAATATACCTAAAAGGTTTTTAAGTTCTTGGATTGAAGGTTCCCAGACATAGAGATTGGTTTGCTGATAATTTCGATCAAATTAAGCCTAAAATTGATAGAAAGCTTATTTGAAACTTCTCAACTCTTCACCTCTGAACGAGCCAGCGCTCGCTGCCACTTTACTTCTGTTCGGAGTGAGGTTCATGTTGTGTGCGCCAAATGAAATACAAATGGTGGTCTAACCTCTCTAGGGAGATACAGATTGCCTACGATCATAGAGATGTCAAGACATTCTACACTTTGCTTCATCAGGCTTATGATCCGAAATCCTCTTCAACTACACCACTTGCTGAAACAACATATGAAATTAAGCATCGATGGCATGAACCTTTTGATGATCTTTTTCATAACCCATCCAATGTTGATGTTGCTGCAATAGAAAGTATCACTCAATGTTCCTTTTGTCCGGAACTTGAAGTTGAACCGACTCTTGTGGAAACAGTTGACTGCATAAAACAGATAAACTCGAACGAAGCACCTGGGCTTGATGGCATCCCTGTTGATGTAGAAGAAAATTACGCACACATTGTCGTCGAAGCCATATCAAACAAATAAAGTTTAACACTCAAACATACTTCATTTTCATTTGGATAATGTATGTATTCTTCTTGTTCATTTTCATTTGCATACAAAAACAATTTCATTCCAGTGTTATTTTTTAAAGTTGATGTATAAATTTAAAGCTCCGTCGAGTTCTAATGGATTTTATAAAGTGAAGGGCAGATAAACCGATAGAAGGTCATAAAAGATAATGTGCTTTCAAGTGTTCACGCAAACGAAGACAAAACAGATAATATTAAATTAACACTAAAATAATTGGTTTTATATAACATGGGGAGCTCATAGTTCTATCAAATATTACATCAGCTTCTCCTTACAATCCAAACGTAATCCAGCATTATTACCTCCAAATTTCAATATTTTTTAAACATTTTTTACATGGGGGCAAACTCTTACCAAGGCCAGGGGGCTACGCAAGGATAAGGGTTAATGAGTATACATTTGTCATTGTGATTTTAGCGGGGTAAACATTAGTGCGGATTTTATAACTTATATTACTAAGGGGGAGAATTCAATGAGAACTTGTTCTCATTGGAATTTAAGACAATCAGAGTGTAGTCAGCAGGGAAGCAGGCAAACGGAATGAAGTGCCACAGGCGAGTATTTCTGAGAAATATACCTTGTTCATGGAATCTACGATTAGGTGCATGTTTGTAGCTTGTGTTTGTTTTACTGCATATCAACCCTTTTATTTAATGCCGAATCCAGTGATTTGGAAGAACATTCTTTATTAGAGTATATTTGTTGGTATATTTTTAAGTCGGTTTCTATTTAACCCATAGTTGGGACCCTAGCGGGTATTACCACTCCGGATAATAGTGGACCTGGGAGCAATAGCAATTAATGGGAGGCTCCACACTGTCCAAACCCGCAAGCGGGGATTTCACCATCGGGCATTGTTTAAGGTCATATCCAGGACCAGGTTTAGGTTTAAGCACAGATAAAGAGTGTGGGAAATTATTGATAGTGGTTCTGCTTAGACGAATGTTTCTCGGAAATGTCTGACGAGGGAAGACCAGTGATTAAATTTCAGAATAGCACCTGTCATGGAAATAAGGATAAACCAGGAAGAGGCTCGCTACATCTCTTCTGTAGGAAAGAAAAAAGAAAAGAGGTTGCAGGAAAGAGAAAAGGGTATCTCCCACTAAGCTATGAAGTCTAATTTGTACTCTGTCAAGACAGGATAAGCTGCTTCTAGCAGCTCCTACCCAGATGTGGCAACACTACTCTATTCTTGGCCGAACCTGGCTTTTATATAGGAAGAGAATTGCATCAGGAGTGAGATATCTACTGAAGCGGTAGAAAGATCTCACCATTTTTCCAGCGACTTTGACAATGGATTTGATATACGGGTTCAATTCCAGATCGGCAGTAAAGTCAAACCCAGAAGCTTGTCAAAACATGAGGCCTCCCCAAGATGGGAGCCATTCATTTCGATTGATGGCAGCGGACCAGCAGAGCGTTGGTCATGTAAGGATAGAAGCTTGGTTTTAGATGCATTAAAAGTAACCACCCACTTCCTCCCCCCCCATTTACCACGTGCTCAAGAACAGAGGAGAGAGAGCCAGAAAAGACTTTGTCATTTACAGTCTTCGAAGTGCAAGCATAGTTGGTAGTGTCGTCAGCATAAATGTCTACGAATGATCTAAGGATGTGGTTTGGAAGATCTTTGATGTAGATTAGGAAGAGAGTTGAACCCAGGATGTACCCCTGAGGGAATCATGCATTAATACTGAGAGCTTCGGATTTCTGCTAATCAACTACTACTAATTTAAAGTTTTCGGGGTCGAAATCAAGTCATTATCTATTTATATTTATATATATATATATATATATATATATATATTGATAGATATACATATATATATATATATATATATATATATATATATATATATATATATATATATATATATGTAAGCATTTCTTATAACACATAAATCTTACTTGAAATTTCTACACAGTTATTTATTATCTGTAACGAAAACACATGATATATTTCCCAGAAAACCATCCTTGAAAAATGACGTGTATTTCAAATTTCTTATCATATGGATAGAAATTATTAATTAGGGATGGGATGCAGAGCCTATCTTAGCAGTAAGTAAAATAAATGTATTTATTTATTTATTAAATTTTGATTGCACTTTTGCATCCGATTTTTTTTTCTAAATTATTTTATTAATTAATTTAATGTATACTCAATATCACCTACATCTTATTTTGGTATATTGTGCTAGTTCTTAATTTCATCAAGTCACTCACCATAGCGAAGGTTTCTACTAATTGTATACAGTGGATGGGTACTTTTTCTTTTTTTTCTTTCAGTATTATCCTGTAAGGAGTGAGTGTTGTTTTTCTTTTCCTTAATTTATATAGATATGCTTTATAATTGTGGTGAAGGGGATGGTACTATAAGCTATTTGTATTATCAAATATTGCCGAAATGTATTTTTGTTATAGTTACTAGTTAATTTCTCTACTTTATATTTCTTAATCACTATATATATATATATATGTGTGTGTGTGTGTGTGTGTGTGTGTGTTTGTGTGTGTCCTAAAAGCATTTAATAAGGATAAATGTTGATTTTCAACTAGTATATCTCGCTGTTTGCGGTAGCCTAGTGGTTCAAGTCCTTGCTAATGAAGACAAACATACCTTCTTTTGCCAGCGTTCGAGTCTCCCGATTGACGTATATCGTGACACTTTGCACTGATGACTCCTGAAACGATGAAACACTAGTGTCTGTTGTTATGCATTATTATAGTAAATAACACACACAGACACACAGACACAGACACACACACACATATATACATATGACTCGCAAAAAAACAGTTCAAATAACAAGATCTGCCACTATCAATAACAATGAACCCGTCTACAATTATAATCCAAACCAAAATACTAATCGCAATGCTTCTAACCCACCTACTCACATCAGGAGAAAGAAAAATATTTGTTTTAATCTTCCATTTAGCCTAAATGTAAAAACTAATATACCTAAGGAATTCTTCAACATTGTACAAAACTCTTTCAAATACCCACACAGATATAGTTCTATTTTCAATAAAAATTCAATCTAGGATTTATTATTCAACAATGCCTAATAAAGCACAAAGAATCTTAACATCTAATAACAAAAAAAAAAAATCAGCCCAAAAAATCCCTTTCCCAATTAAACCCAAAACTAACTGTAATTGTAATAACAAACATCTTTGCCCACTCAATAATTATTGTACCCATAAAGATGTTATATATTCTTGCACTATTACTGAGCTCTCATGCAAGTTCCCCATAACAGACACTAATATTTCGTCTTCAAGTTATTCTTCTTCCCATCCTCCATCTGATATAGTTACTTATCCAATACACCATTCGAGCAGCCCTTCCATTTACAATCATACATCTAGTAATAATGATGATGATGATAATAATAATAGTAATAATAATAATAATGAGAATAACAGTATTTCTCCTAACAGCCATCCTAACACTAACAACACTCATTATCCCCTCCAAAATAGTCCTCATACAGACATTGTCCCACAATTTGTTGAACACTATGAACAAAATTCAAACTATTAAACTAATACAAATCAGCAAATTAATATTAATACCAGACCTCGAGCTTTTAATAAAGCACATACATATATCGGCACTATTTCAACATTAATGAAGAAAAGAATATCACACCATATTCCTTCTTTTAACAACCATAATTCTAATAGTAATCAAGGAACTTCTCTAGCCACTTTAATTAAAAAAAACTTAACTCTAACAATACCCCCTTCTCAATCAAATGGACTATTATAAAAACAGTTAAGTCTTATACTCCAGGCTCTAAGTCATGTCGCCTCTGTACAACCGAAGCTATAACTATAATTACTTCCCCTCAAAGTACAAATATAATAAATTCTATAAATGAACTGATCTCTTTCTGTAAACATAAGTCCAAATTTAATTATGGCAATTTTGAAATTACATAGTTATTACTTTAACCTTTTATATAGATATAATATTTTTATTTAACTTTTTCGTTTTCGACATACTTCTTAATATTTTATAATTTAATAATCCTTTATTTTAATTATTTATCTCTTCTTTGCATGGCCGGTTATTTATCTGCATTTTTTTTTCTTTAAACTTTACTATCCATCTAATATATCAATCTACCCACACTTTCATATCTTGTATGTATATTTACTTAAATTTTACTATATGAATTAACTTACTTTTTTTTCTGAAATTGCAGATACCGGCCATCTTCTCTCCTTAAATAATCTTTATTTTATATTCTTTATCTTTATTCTTTTCTTATTTTGTTTTATTTTATTTTATTTTATATTATATATTATATTTTATATTTTATTTTAATTATCTTTTATTTATTTATTTGTTTATTCTTTATTTTCTATTTATTCATTATATATTTATTTATTTATTTTTATTTTCCTTTTATTTTGTATTTTTTGATTTTCCTTTTAATGTCGTTTAAGAACTCTTGCTTACATTTTCTTTTAAGTGATAACCTGTACATTTCAGTTGACCTATATTATTATATATATTTTCGCGCCTTTAACATTTCTTGTTTGCGTCGTTTTGACTTTCGTTTCCCCTCATTTTATATTTAACTTTATCATTTTTTCTTCTCTCTCCTTTTTTCATCTCTCTCCTTTTTCTTCCTGGATCTTTTTTATTTATAGTTATGTCTCGGAAGTAGAGTGAAAAACACATCTTATTTTTCTTTTATTAATATTATTTTTTTCCTTGTACACATGTTTGTGAATTATTCCATGGATTTCTGCATTTAGATTATTATGGACCATCTTCTTCCAATTACGGGATGTCTTTTGATGTTACTTGTACAACTGGAAATTCATTTAACTTTCTTGAAGTTTTACATTTGGATTTTACCGTCACTGGATTTTTATCTTCCACCAGACTATCCATCTATGTCTAATAACCTTTTTCTTTACCATATTCCATCTGCTTAACTTATTTTGTTTTCAAGTAAGATCTTTGACTTACTTGTTGTTTCATCAAATACTTCTGTATGCAAAATCCGATCCCGCATTTTGCTAATTCTACGCTCTGATGAGAAGGAGAGTATTTCTTCGAAACTCCGCGGATTAAGGACTATCCATTCATCTAGTGTTTCCTTTTCAGGTTAAATGTGTTTTAACTCATTTAAACGTGTTTTTAAAGATATTTTATTAACTGTTTGCTCATATATATATATATATATATATATATATATATATATATATATATATACTAGCAAAAGTACCCGCTGTTGATTGGGTTGAAAAACAGCCTACAGAAAATGGCTCTGATTTATGAAAGTATGATAGGTTATGAAAAGGAAGGGTTGTAAATTTGGGTTGAACTTGGGGGTATCAAAACCAAAGCAAAATATGATGATAATGAAAATTAAATAGATAACCTCCATGATTTATTACACCATACCTGTTCACACTGAAACGCTTGTCATAATATTATGTGGATCTATATAAGAGAACATTGTTAAACTTTGTGACATATTTCCATTCTATGGAGGTCAGGCGCGAACGAACACCCCATAATTTTATTATACCATATTTCTTCAAACTGAAACATAATTATCAAAGTATACTTATGCAGATAGATATGAACAGTCTTTATTAAAGTATGTGCCTATTTCAATTCTACGGAGGCCAGGCGCGACCAGTGACCCCACAATTTTATTATGCCCTCCATATTTAAGTTAAAACGTACTTATTAAAGTATTATTATGTACATCTATATCAAAAACACTTGTATACGTTTTTTTTTTTAACTTTTAATTTTTTTATTTCCGTACTTTGTGGACCAGGCGCGTACGCAGACCCCACAATTTTTATGAATCATCATTATACCAGATCAAATATACCCATTCCTTTGTCTCGATACAACTTCTATCATTATATGTAAGTCAACCATATAGGAGCCTAATCGTTACCAGACACACATACACACACATTCAGCATTATATTATAGATATTATGATGAATTAAGGGCATAATAGATTCACTAATTGATATAAAAATTAAGTGATTTATTTTGCGTTACGAAAGAGATACTTTCAATAATTGTATAAATTAACTGATTTAAAGGAATAAAATATAAGATGATCAACATCATGAATTTTGGAATGTAAACTTTTTCATTTATTCTATATATATATATATATATATATATATATATATATATATATATATATATATTAATTTATTTATTTCAACGCCGGTTTGGGCTCGTATATACACATATTTATTCAAATGATTAGATTATTCATATTTATGTTTCGTTTTGCTTACTTATGTGTGTATGTTTTAATTATTTCAATCATTATTTATCGTCTTTATTGTTGGATTATTAAAATAAAGCGGTAAGCCTGTTCTTCCTATAATTGCACTTCATGTAGATGGGTTAATTAAGTTATTTTATTGTGAAATCAAGCATGGTGTATGCTACATAATAAACTATGAGGTGAGATCTAATCTTTTTATATAGTTCTTTATAGTAAATTGTCATCGAAGCGAAGCACTATTTTAATTCCAAATTACGTGTGTACATGAAACAATAAACCATGCAGAATAAAACTATTTACTCCAAAGTTAAATTAATGAAAATGTCTTTTTTAACATTTTTTTAAAACTGTATTTTACGCTTTCGCTTCTTTAACAAAATAAGTTAAGAAAAGATTTAACACCAAATGTTATATCATATCGCTGGAAACTTGAATAAGAGCGTTTACGCAAACGGATTTGTTGATGTTGTAATACCCTGGTCTAATTTCTGATATAAGTAGAACAACAAAAATAAGCACAGTTATTAGATTTATTTATAGACAAGAACATCAGAGTTTTATATTTCTAGCTTTGTTTAATTGTATTAATGCCTATGCTCTACATGATTTATACTTGCATAATGTTTGCGTAAAAAGTTTATAGTAAACACATCTTTTTCTATATACATTTATGTATACGTATATATTTTTGTTAATAAAATTTTGCCTAACAAACTTCTACTTGAGTTTTTGGTCTACAGACATGAGACTTCATATATAAGGTCTTTGAATCCATGCAAAACTTTATATTTGGATTTTACTACGGAAGAATAGGTGCAAAAGTGTGAAAATAAAAAAAAAATGAAATTTTCTATGTGAAGTTCGAACACCGCAATTACAAACGCATAACGTAGTAGCTATTGGTTCATGATTTAATTTTTAGCCTTGCAGTGAATATGTCTTCATGGCCCAGCTATTGGCGGCAGAGGCAAAAATAAGTTGTAAGCTGAAGGTGTTAGTTTCGATTCCCGGTGGTGGCACACTAGTCTTTAATTTTTATTTTTTTTTTTGTTCTTTTTTAAAACATTACTATATATTGCGTCCAATCTATCTATATATCTATAAAAGTGAACGTGTCTGTGTGTCTGTGTACATTTCCCTACGCAATAACTCCGTCAATTTTTAGTCTACAGACTCTAAATTATACAGGGTACTGAGATTTTGGAAAATCTATGTGATCGGTTTTCGGCCAGAATTTTGGCTCTTAAGGGGTCAAAGTTCAACGATTTGACCTTTGCGAACTCTACTAAACTCTACCGACAATTTTGGGTCCAAACACTTGAAATTAAAGATATAGGTTCCTTGGATATGGATCTAAATTGATTTGAGCCCAAAAAATAAATTTTAAGGGGTCATAATATGGGTCAACGTTAAACAAAGCGACCGCTTTTTTGTTTAGTGTTTGTTTTTGCTCAGCATACACCTCCAAACACCCGGGCAACGCCGGACAATCATGCTAGTATAATCTATAATATAAATATCAGTTGTTTGGTTAAATGTATGTATATATGTGTGTATGCTAGTCTGCCTAAAACTTTCGACAGACGACGGATTTTCACGGGATCCGTATTGTTGTGAAGCCGACCCGGAAAAATTGGCTAAAAACATCACTTCACCCTCAACTGGGCGCTTTTTCACCGATGTTCCCCAAAACCATCCTTTCTTTTCGATTGACTAGCCTTAATTTAAAGGATCACTTCTTGTCTGGCGATGGGCGAAACAGCAAAGAACACCGTTGGTTTTTGTCATGTTCTTTGCTCCTTCGCGATACGGGTTCGGGCCTGCCTGCCTAAAACCACCTCTTTTTACAAACGCATAATATAGTAGCTATTGGTTCATGATATAATTTTTAGTCTTGCAGTGAATACGTCTTCATCGCCCAGTCATTGACGACAGAGGCGAGAATAAGTTATAAGCTGAAAATTTTGGTTTCGATTCGCGATGGTGGCACACAAGTCTTTATTTTTTTTTTAACTTTTTAAATCATTACTATATCTGGCGTCCAATATAGTATATATTATAAATCTCACCTGTTTGTTTAAATGTATGTATATATGTGTGTATGTTTGTCTGCTTAAAACTTTCGACAGGCGACGGATTTTCACGGGATCAGTATTGTTGTGAAGCCGACCCTTCGCAGGAAAGATACGGAAAAATTTGCTAAAAACAACACTTCACACCTAACTGGGCGCTTTTTCGCCGATTTTTTCCAAATCTACCCTCTCTTTTCGATTGATTATTCTTAATTTAAACCTACATCACTTCCGGTTTGGTGATGGGCGAAACAGCAAAGAAAGCACGTATTTTTCATGTTCTTTCCTCCTTCGCGATACGGGTTCGGGCTTGCCTGCCTAAAACCACTTCTATTTTTTTTTTTGGCTCAACACACATATCTAAACACCCGGGCACCGCCGGACACCCAGGCTAATATATATAGATATATATATATATGTATATATATATATATATATATATATATATATATATATATATATATATATATATATATATACACGCAGGCGCATATATATATACACACACACACACACATATATATATATATAGTTTATTTAATTTATAAACATTTTGTGTTACATATTCCACTAAAATATATATGTACATTTGTAACCAATATGCCCTGCATAAAGAACTTCTTTATTATGCGAGTTTTATTGGGTGTACATCTAGGAAATAGACTGATACAATCACTATATATATATATGTATATATATATATATATATATATATATATTTATATATATATGTATATATATACCACTTTTATATATATATATATATATGTATATATATACCACTTTTATATATATATGTATATATATATACCACTTTTATATGCACACACACATATATATGACTAGAAATACTCAATATACCTATATGATTTAATCATACAAGATATAAATTCTTTTTTTTTTCTAATTTCATTTGGACAATGCTCACTAAACCTGTCATTATTGTACATTACGTATTAAAAATGTCTGTATATGGAAATAACTTTATGTTCAAGCTAATAATGATAGCCTGTGCCAATCACAGAGTTTGTTTGATCGCACACAGCCATGTCAGTAAAACTTTTAACTCTAATTATGATGAGTTGCAACTTGTATTCAAATGTACGATAAAGTTCTGTAGATTAATGAGGGATACGTGTGTCTGCAGCAAAATCTTATATCCTTTATATTTTTATATATTGCAAAGCTAATTGAAGAATGAATTCCTACAACGCGGGATAAAATTGGAAATAATTGATAATTAAAAGAAATCTCTCTTACTTGCCCTTCCTTTAGAAGCAGAGATATAAGTAATGAAATCAAATAAAAACCCATGCTATATTATTTTTTATTGTCATTCATTATTGAGATGTTTATTATTTAGTTATTTTATTTATTGTGAACAATTATCTCTACGTTTCTAAGTAAGATGAGGATAATAGTTCGCAATAAATAAAATTAATAAATAATAAACCTCTCAATAATGAATTATAATTAAATTATATATGTATATCAATCGGTACGGATCTGACCATAGAAGATCAGATAATATATAAACTTGGATTTATAAGACCAAAAACTCCAACACAGATCGTCCTTCTGACCCCCGTGGCACAGTGGATAAAGATGGTGTATTTCTACAGCCTCAGGTTATAATTGTTTGAAGGTAGTTGTTTCAATCCTAGCCAGAGGGGGCAAGAGGGTTGCTTGGCCAAATCATGACCAGACGACAACTATGGATGGCAGTAATTGCTGTGAATGTAGTTAGAAGATCCGAAGTTCCTATCACTTCGGGGTTACTGCCTAACGAATGCGTGAGAATTAATTGGTCGAATCATCTGGAAACAACAACTAAGAAAGATGAGGATAATAGTCTGCAACAAATAAAATTAGTGCTATATTTTCTCGTGTGTTTTTTTTGCTTCCATTTTGCTTTGATCTTATTATATATTGAATTATCAGTCTAGCTCCAGAATATATTTAGATTGCTTCAGAAAATGTCACATCATTAAATTCGATAAAATGAAATTTAAAAAATCCCTATGAATTCTTTAGTTTTGAGAAAATTATTTTCAAAAAGGTTTAATCCGTTTTATTTTAAATTAGATGTAATTTGCAATTAAATTATCCTAATGTTTTGGTGTCTACAAGCTACAAACAGTATGTCTTGCCTTGACAGAGTACAAAATAGACTTCGTGGTTTAGGGGGGGGGATGGCCATTTCTCTTTCTTGCAGCCTCTCTCCCACAGAAGAGACGTTGCGAGCCTGTATTTGTTTTATCGTTATTTCCATGGCAAGTGCTCGTCTGAGGTCCAGTCTCTCGTCCCCCCTCGCAAATCTTTCACAAGTGATTCCCGTCTAGCAAAAATTACTGTCAATATTTTCCCCACTTTTTATCTGTGCCTAAATCAAAACGTAGATTCAATGAGCAGAACTTCTGTCTCAGAAGTGCACGACTGTGGAACTCTCTTCCGTTTGCCTGTTTCTCACCTTACTACAACGTGGATGTCTTCAAATCCAACATGAACGAATTCCTGTCAAACCGCTCCTTTAAGTAAGTAAGACATACTATTAAATCTCTACTACTAATGATTACTACACTACTCAGTGATTACTGTATACGCAAAAACCTTTAATATCTCTTCTCGTTTATATATAAAAAATATAGTTTCAAGGGTTTTAAGCTAGGATATAATTATAAGATATATATATATATATATATATATTTATTTATATTTATATATACAAAAGGCAGAAAACATAGGAATATATAATCAATTTATGTTGTATAAAACGTGAGATATACAGTAAATTATAGACGGGAACATATTTAGCTTAATGTACAATTCAGTAAGTAAATATCCAAATACTATTTGGGGTGTGTCATATTATGTTACGGGAAAAAGGGATGTCCCCTTTCTTTGTAAGCAAGCATAACATTAGATAAGTGGAAAATGAGATTAGGATAGACCGAGGTTCGAACTTTGTAGGCAAGGTTAAAAAATAGATTCAGAAAACGGAATGTTAAAATATCGCATTGTTAAATTCATATAAAATAGTTTTGTTATGTTTGTTTGTAAAAAGAATTTAATCGTGCATTCTTTTATGGAAAGTGAATTTAAAAGGTCAGCTAAAAAATCATGAATAATACAATTTAAAAACATATTGAAAAATAAGTTGGGTTGAAAAATAGGTTAGTGAGAATTCTTTGTTACAGAAGTTTGTTTCGTAAATGTATGTTTCAGCCACGTGAGTCGATCACGTTTTGTGACCACACATCTGACGTTAAAGCAAAATAAATTCTCAGTATAGGAGATATTCAGTGGAAGATCAGGGTCAGTCGATCAGTTGAGTCCGGATCCAATACCAGCAGAGTCAGTCGGACAGAGCTTATATGATCAGAGGAGAAGCACCTCAGGGGAGTAGAGGTAGAACATTAAATATGTAGAAACGACTTTGAATTCCTTGGCGGCATCATCATTAGACTGATAATAAATAAGTTATCTTCATTTTTCATCATTTAACAGCAAAAGGTTACGTGTGAAACATATATTATATGTTATAAGAACTGTAGAAATATATCTCATCACTTATCACCTTAACCGGTTATAAATGTTTCTCTCAGTATTGTCACTAACGTGTCCGTTAATATGATCTCCAATATCAATGTCCCCTATACAACGATTATGTTTGTACATGGAAAATGATAGGGGTTTTCCTAATTACTACACTCTGATGAGAAGAAAAGTATTTCTTCGAAACTCCGCGGATTAAGGACTATCCATTATCAAGTGTTTCCTTTTCAGATTAAATATGTTTTAACTCTTTTTCAGAGTGTTTTGAACATGTTTTATTAACTGTTTTCTCTTATATATATATATATATAAAATTTATATATATATATATACATATATTGTTCTTTCTTATATATATATATATATATATATATATATATTGTTCTTTTATACAGTGTGAGACTGTTAATGCATTTTTTTCAAATGTTGCTCATCCCGTAGATATTTCAATATTGCGTCCCTCTGTCTTGCAGTTGATTTGTTCATGGTAAAAAACTTCAAGGAAAGGGGTATATAAATAAAAAAGAAATCTGGCCTTCCACGAACAGCAATGAAACCCTTGACGCTGTGATACAATATGTTTGGACATCTACCCGACACTCTACCGGCAGACACGCACCTATTCTTGTGATGTCTTCTTGTTCTGTGAGACGAATCGTCCATGAAAAATTGAAATGTAATTCCTAAAATTTGGTTATGGCGCAGGAAGTTTATCCACGCAATCTTATTGCTCATTATTATGCATATAAGGCGCTTTTAGGTGTGCCTGACATACTTGTATTCTTTAGTCATGAGACTAACTTACATTATAAGGATTTCTAAATAAGTAAAACCTGCGCTATCGAACTCCTAGAAAATCCTAGAAAAATACATCAAGGTCGCCGACACGCAATACGTATAACTGTTTATCGCTAGTTTTCATAATTGGCCCATGTTTTTTTAAGAAAACCAACAGGCACTATCAGTGACATCTGACCGTTATGCCAACAGTGTCAACGCGT
Organism: Euprymna scolopes; assembly: GCF_053919585.1. Classification (NCBI taxonomy): domain Eukaryota; kingdom Metazoa; phylum Mollusca; class Cephalopoda; order Sepiida; family Sepiolidae; genus Euprymna; species Euprymna scolopes. Next base: position 16,518,478 of record NC_136496.1, on the reverse strand, counting down.
TGTTCTTGCATACACTGAACAAGACAGGTGAGAAAAATGTGTTTGTCTGACAGAAAGGTTCCATAGCACACAAAGTGCGCGTGTCAATGGGTGTTTTGCGACAGAACTTCCCAGCAAATTTATCTCCTTGATGAGCGACCACTATTAGCAAGCACGGTCCCCTTAATATCACCATGTGACATTTTTATATGGATGTCTTAAATCAATTGTTTACAACGATAGTCCAAGCACATTGTCTCACCTGAAAATCAATATTCGTCGAGTTGTCGCTAACATCTCCCTTCATAAGCTTGAAAGAGTTAACCGAAATTTCAGTTCGATTAACGAAGTGCATAGCTAAGGATGGAGACTATTCTACTCGTATCATCTTTAAAACAGGTAATAAAATAGTTTCCATGTCGTTCTAGTTGTACTTCAAAGAATTACATGTATAAATACATATATATATATATATATATATATATATACTAGTTGTAACCTGCCACGCGTTGCAGTGGTTCAATTTTGTGTAATGGAAAAATTTAATGAAAAGAGAAAATGCATGTTTTTATATTAGTACAGCTATCCACTGCAAAAAGTTAAAAAGAAGGCGAAAATTTAAAAAAAATTGTACTCTTGCAGAATTTGATCTGGATCCTCGGGAGTTTCTGTCAATCATTCATGGTTTGGACTTGACCAACAATCAGTGGATGAAGCCGAACGTAGCAAAAATGTTGAAACGCTAAATGTGTTGGATTTTTTTTTGTTGTTTTACAAAACTGTTAGTTAGTAATCAATATTTGGTTGATGGTGGGGGGGAGGGGGTTACTATACACAGATTCGAAATAGTTGCCCCAAAACAAATAAATGAAAGCAAAGGTAAGTTGCGTTTCTACCTAATTGGATAATTGTTTAGTGTTTTATGTAATATAAAATGTTTAATCGGCTCAAAAAACAGAAATGGTCACGGACTCTGTTGAATACGTTAAGTTTGGGAAAGTGAGTTGAAAACTAAAAACTATACAAACAGTGACTGAAACTCACCGAATATATGTTACCATGACATAGGCTGGCATAATCGGTGGGTTTCTGACAGTATTTTGTATAGTTTTTTTTTTTTTAGTTTTAACTCACTTTCTCTAACATAAAGTAATCAACAGTGTCCACCACCATTTGTAGCTTTCAAATACCCCGATAAACACTGTTTTTCGAGCCGACTAAACGTTACATTAAATGAAAAGGGTTTGTATTACTAAACACAGATACAAAGAAGTTGTCAAAAAATAAATATATATAAATAAATGTTATCAAAAGCAAGAAAATTAAATGTTCTACCTAACTGGATAAGATTTAGAGTTTTTATGTAATGTATAATCGGTTAAAAAAAGCAATGTTTATCGGTATATCTGAAAAATACAAATGGCGGCAGACTGTATCGAACACATTAAGTTTGGGGAAATTTTGGGAAAATGAGTTTAAACTAAAAAAACTATACAAAATACTATTAGGAACTCACCCAATATATGTTACCATGACGTAGGCTGCATATAATCGGTGGTTTTAAACTTTTGCTCGATACAGGTGACGACTTTTAAAAGTGCCTTTTAGTGGTTACCTGGTTTGAGGATATTTGTAAAACTAAACGGCAAATCTGCTCCAAAAATCCGGTATTATTTTACTTTAAGGCCCGTTTCACGTTCATATATAACGAAATATTTTATTGTAGATTTCGGTGTGCTAAAAACGAATCTGCAAACCGTTTACGTAGCAAAAAAAAAGTTTTCATGATATTCATGAAATTACTTTTTCGAAAAGTGGGTGATCACTTTTCAATGTAAATTTAACTTAGAATGAGCACCCACTTTCTGGCCACCTGAGAGAAGGGCATTTTTCTGTGTTTCTTGGCTAAAAAGTTTTTTGTTTTATTTTTTTTGCATGGTAATAACCACTGAACTCTCGTACCATTTTCCATTTCACAGCCGTAGCCTTTGTTTACGCTATGCGTGAGCATAGACGAAAGCTTTTTAATATGGGGAAAAATCCCCCCTCTCTCAGGTGGCTAGAAAGTGGGTGCGCATTTTAAGTTAAATTTACATGGAAAAGTGATCGCTGCTTTTTGGAAAAAGTAATTTCTTCATATCATAAAAACTATTTTTTGCGACGGAAACGATTTGCAGATTCGTTTTTAGCACACCAAGATCTACAAAAAAAATTGTGTTATTTACGAACGTGAGGCGTACGGCCCTTAATGGAAAATTATATAAAAAAATCCGGGGAAAAATAGTTTTCAATAAAAACAGCAAATGAATTCGATAAAAAAAATGGATGCTATTTTTTTTTCTTTTTTCTGTGTGTTTCTTGGCTAAAAAGTGTTTTGTTTGATTTCTTTTGCATGGTATTAACCCCTGAACTCTGGGACTATTTTCCATTTCACAGACGTAGCCTTTGTTTATGCTATGCGTGAGCATAAACGAAAACTGTTAAATATGCATTCGCGTACCAAACTGCCTTGTCAAAAAACCTTTAAGTTAATAAACACGAAAATAAATGCTCCTTTCCTCAGGTGGCCAGAAAGTGGGTGCTCATTTAAAATTAAATTTACATCACCCACTTTTCGAAGAAAATTTCTTCAGATCAGGAAAACTATTTTGGTACTCCTTGGGCGTTGAGTTCCATGGCGACCCGCAGAATTATTTAATGGTCGTTCCCTTAGTACCCCCTAGTCAAGGCTTACGCATGCGCACGTAACATTTTTTTATTTATTTACTTACGTGGTGGAGTTTCTATACTGATAGGTTTTTTGAAACTTTTTCACTGGATTATTATTGATTGAACACTAACCAGGTTATGAAAAAAAATTGAAAAAAAAATAATTTCAATATTTGAAAGGGGTTCTCACGTTTTAGTTACCACGTTCTGGATAATCTGGATTTTCTAAATATGGAAGTGTTTTTCGGAGATATAAAATGGTCGCCTGTTGACGAATCAATGTATCGGGAGGCGTACGGGATGAAAAATTATTGGTAAATTTTTAGATTAGGTCCACCTTCTCAATTTTCTTTTAAATGACAACTTGAAATGGTTTTCGACTATGCTGAATACGAAAATCGCATTGAGATTTTGCAGAAATAAGTAGTTATCAAGTTGTAATATGCATTGTAATCTTTGGCGACCATCTTTTTACGTGCGTGTATTTGTTTATGGTGCGTGTGCACGTAAAAAGATGGCCGCCGAATAATACAATGCATAATGCAACTATTTATTTCCGCAAAATTTCAATGCGATTTGCGGGTTCAGCATACTCGGAAACCTATAAATGTCGTCATTGAAAGAAAAATTGTGGAGGTGGACCTAATCTAAAAAAATACCAAATTATTAAACATTTCTCCAGCATGTTAGTGAAATTTATAATACTTTAAAAATTTGTTTAAAAAAACGAAAGGTTTGAAAAAAAAAACAAAAAAACTCACCTTTCATAAAAACAATTAAAAAAAACTACCACAAACTGACTTTTAACTAAATAAATTAAAACAAAAATTAAGAGTCGAAACTTTATTTTCATAAGAACAATAAAAAAGTCATGTTCATGCGGTAGAGGCACATATTATTTTTACTTTCTATGGTTTTGATATACCGCGTTTTTATTGCTTACAAAATGGGTGACTGATTTATCAGAACGTTGTAACTAAAAAGTAAGCACCACTTTCAAATGTCGAAATAATGATTATAGAAATTAAGCATGAGAGTGATGATTGTACAACGTCGCCTTTCCCACTTTTACAAACATTATTTACGTCAACTCTTTTAAAAAATATTTTTTTTAAAAAAGTAACTAAACCATTTATTGATAATTTGTCACGTGTACAAACATTTATTTATTTACGTAGGCTTAACTCTTTTCATGAATAAGAAAAATGTTACTCTTTAAGGATAATCAAAGGAAAAAGTTACTGAACATTTATAAAAGGACTTACTTCTTTTCAGGAAGGCCAGAGGAATAGTTGGCCGAAAAGTCGTGAAACAACTAATAAAGATGAGAATAATAAGTCCGCAATAAATAAAAATGGTGCTAATCCAGAGAGCGATCCGCGCTATTTTTAAATCATATTTCCACGTTTAATTAACGTTTTACGATAAGTTTTCTTATTCAATTGTAAGGTTAAAGTACAGAATAGGTACAAAACAGCCTCCCCTCCCCATGTTAAGAATGACTTTTTAAATAATAACATTATTTCAGCACGGATCACTCTCTGCATGAGTATCATAAAAATTAATACAAATAATACTTATCTCAATAAGTGAAAGGCTAATTTCTACCAGAAATAAAATGGTAATAATCTCGCAGTTACGAAAAATATTTATTTATTTAATTTAATATTTTTATAATTCGCAATGTTAAATTATTTTAATAACATAAAAACATTCCTTGACTTTAAAAATAGAATATCTGAAAATTTCAATTAAATTGGTAACGTAGAAATATGGTGCTATTCGCTTTTAACGAACCGAAATTACATTTTTATATATATAAGATATATATATATATATGTATATATATATATATATTTATATATATGTGTGTGTAAGTACATATATATATATATATAAATATATATAAATATATATATATATATATGTATATAGATGTGTGTAAATGCATATAAATATATAAATATATATAAATATATATATATATATGATATATATATGTATATATATATGTGTGTAAATACATATATATATAAATATATATAAATATATGTACGTATATAGATGTGTGTAAATACATATAAATATATATATATATATATATATATATATATATATATATATATATATATATATATATATATATATATATATATATGAAAAACATCCTTATAATTTTCCAGGTACAAACATAATTGTTGTATAGGGAACATTTATATTGGAGATCATATTAACGAAAACGTTAGTGACAATACTGAGAGAAACATTCATAACCGGTTGAGATGATAAGAGATGAGATACATTTCTACAGTTCTTATAACATGAAGGGGACAACCTTCATATAAAGGATGTTTCACACGTAACCTTCTGCTGTTAAATGATGACACGACACAGTTTTACAAAACATGAAGGTAACTTCTTTATTATCATTGTCTATATATTAGACCTTAGAAAATAGGAGTTATAAACAATTTATTATTCGACACTATTCACCCTTTAATGTTCTGAATTTAAATGTAATCCATCTGATCAAATTTACGTCGATACATTCCCTGTTTTAATAAACATTTACGTTAACTCTTATTTGAATATGCTTTGCTACATATTTTTCTGATTTCCTTAAAGTTTTATATAGAAAAATCACAGTTGAACTATGAGTAATATGCCATGTTTCCTCTGAAAAAAAAACAACAAAAAAACAAACAATGCAGTTGTTGGATCTTTACAGAATAAAACTATTACTGGTTATTTATTTGTTTCCCTCGAAACAAAATGTGACACAAGGTCGGTTTAATGTGGGAGTTACCAGCTCCCCTCAAAAGGGGATTCTGCAAAAATAGAATTGCCTCAGTATATAAAGGTTTCCCCCTCCATTACTGAGGAAAATTAATTTGAGTGCAGCATCTGTGCAGACACCACAATTCAGTGACCAGCCCAGTACAAGTACCGGGTGTCAACTAAAACTATTACTGCATGTTAATCCTGTGATCTTTGTCGCATAATAACTTGTTTAAGAATTAGGATGTGAAACGTTGAAACGTATACTTACTATATAACATCTTATTTATGTTATTTATATTACAAAATAACAACTGCTTCTCAGTATAAAACACAAAGCCTGTAGTATAACAACTAAACATGCAAACAAAGAAGTATAACGTTGGTCGTCATATGCATGCAAAAAATTAGAGTATATATTCGTAATTTTACTGCACATTGGAAAACAATTAAAACTTTATTTATACTTCGATACAAATGATCCGTAAGAAAATCATATTTCAAGAGTAATCTATGGATATCTATACATTAGAACCCAGGGATATAGCATTAAAAATTACTAACAAAGCACAGCACAGTATATAATACCATGAATCTAATAAAATAACATTAAAAATAACAGTCAGTCAAGGCAAATACTTTAACCAGGGGTCGTAAAAACACCGTATTTCACATCGTAACCTGAAACACCCGTATTCTAGGATGTTTGTATCCTGGGATTGAAGTGTAAGTGCAAAACAAACCTGCAATGCAATTCAGATTTCGTTAATCTGTGTAGTTATGCAACTATATATTATGCTGCCGTGTCATTAGGTATATATAATAAGAAAATAACGAAATGCAAAATATTGATATCATTGAGTTTATATAAAGTTGACTTTTAAGCAGTACAAGACCAGGAAAACGTTTATTCATAACTAATTTTAAACACAACGGAAATGGTAAACCAGGGTCTAGCTTTGTTTGTTTTGACTCTTTTTAATATTTTTCAATTTAATTTTGAAATGTAGGAAAGAATGACAAAACTGACTATATAACGTATGTGTTACACTAAAAAATGTGGTCGCATTATTATATATGACAGATAAAAGTAAAATAAAAAATATAAACGACATAAAAATTTACATAATTTTCAAAAGAAATCAGAGCCACAGAAATGTTATTTGAAAATGATAATTTAAAGAGCGGCATGTAACCATAGAAGACAATAGGATAAAGCAATACGTAGATATGTTTGTTTAGCACGATTGAAAGAATGTGCAAAACAACATTGTAGAAAATAGTATCTATCATGACAAGAATTAAATTCGTAACAATCAAAGTTTTGTAATATTAGCAGTTGAATCAGATAATAGAAAAATAAGCATGCACTTATGTGGTTTCATTATGTCTATGTTTAATGGTTTGATTTTGAAAGAGATTGGACGAGCAATGAGTCACGTAGTCTGCTACGTAATTTGAAAGTTACGTTTCAAGTTGCCGGGAGGTCTGCTAAGCGATACTCCGTCATTTTACTTCCTGGCAGTTAATATGGCACTATGACCAAGATGTGAAAATGTAATAAAATAGAATTCGACTACGAGAGGCACGATCACCGGAATACGTGTAATGAAAATAAACTAAATATACTCAGAAATCGTCGCGGTGTTAATTTCATACAGCTTGGTGAAATAGGTCTATTTAAAGCATCCAAATGACGAGGTAAACAAAAGATCAGGAGAAAAACCGACGGAGCAATAAACAGATAACATTTTGATGTTTGCGCCATGCTGTTTCGAGATTAATAGGTCATTACAGAACGGCTAATGCGCATTTATGTTCTGTGAAATGTTCTCTTTCTTTCTATTTTAAACTTGATTGCCTTTTATTTAACTGATACAGATGTGTACAACACAAAGACACACAAACAGATAGAAACTATACTTGCATTTAAATGACACATAATGGTGTCTATATGTGCATGCTAAACAAGTATGACTACAAATCACGGCGTGTTTGTTTTATTTTACTTGATAAAAAAGGTATCCAAGATTGATATACGTATATAACATACGCTTCTTTTTTTAATACATTTAAAATCACAATGTCGGAAAACTGACTCTTACATTACAGATAAACAAGTATACCGATACCTGATTAATTGTTGGAATTATAGCTTGATCACAGCAGTCAGAACTAACGATCGATACTTCGTTGCATATACATCGGAAAAAAAACTTAACAATTAAGAAATATACGTAGAACTTAAAATTCATAAACGGCGATTTCTAGAAAAGTTGTGTCAAGTTTAAAAGTTTTAACTCCAACAGATATTTTTACAGAGCGTTCTAGAAAACTCATGGGGACGTCTTTTAGTGCCTGAATTCGAAATTGTGCTTATCTTTTCTTTAGTAAAATACAAAAACATATCAAAAGAGAAATAGCTTACCGTTTGTTTACTCTTTTTATATCTATATTTCCGTGTCCATATAGCAGTTGTTGTTTTTTTGTTTACTCTTTCTATTCAACAATAGATATATTGTGTAGTTATGGTTTTCCATACATGTATACAGACATTGTGTATGAGAAAAACTAAAGGGAGAATAGGATTTTCGAAAGGAAAAAGCGAAACCCTTTCGCTTATCTCTACTATTATATAAAAGCTACTTTGTGTGTATGAGTTCCTTCCTCATAGGTTCCGAAAAACTTGAGCCTCTTTGTTGAAAATTTCAGAGAAATCTAATTTTGATGTATGGCACAGTTCAAAGGAATGTATTATACAGAGGTTCGCCCGATTAGTATCGGAAATCTGAAATAGAAAGTCATAAAAATAACTTGTCTCTCATATCTAAAAGGTATAATTTTCACAGGGGAATGTTGTACGTTACATCGACAAAGGGGATACTAAAATTTCAACAAAATATTTCTTCTTAAAAACAGATTCATTATAATCTGCAGATACAGCTGAGTGCAAGAGCATTCAAGTAGAGATCGAATGATTTCCTGTTCAAAGCCGGGTGGACCTCACCATTGCATTTTTTTCTTATTAATGAGTTCTTTAGGTTTCTTTAAGTTTTCCAGTGAGTCTCTCTGTTTATTATTTTTACTTCATCCCATAGGGGGCGATGGCCCCCCTCTCTATCCAGACATAGTTGGCTATACCCGATTTTTCCGTCTCCCCTTTAGTTACCGCTTTTCGGTGTTCTTCCACCTTTGCTTTAAGGGGGCGGCATGTTTCACCCTTGTAAACCTTTCTGCAACTACATGGGATGGAGTATATGCAGTTTTTGGTCATGTTCTCCTCCATGCGGAGCTTCACTCGTACCAGGTGTCGTATGAGTGTTGACTCGCTCTTGAATACCGTTCTGATGTTGTAGGGGGCACATATTCTTTGAATCTTTTCGGAGATGCCTCGTATGTATGGTAGGCACACCTTTGGAGGTTTTTGGGTTTCATTCTCCTCTCTTATACTATTAACACGTCTTGTGGATAGTATGCTATCGGGATAGTTGTTACGACGGAGGGTATTCATCAACCTGCCTATTTCTTGGTGGTATGTAATGGTGTCGCTATTATTGTCTCTGCTCGATATTGTAAGCAGCGTGCGATTCCATGTTTGATACTGTATGGGTGATGGGAGTTGAAGTTTTGGTATTTCCGGTGAAGGTAGGTTTGCGATATACGGATGTCTTAAACCCATGCTCTGTGCGTGATATGAGTATATCAAGGAAGGCCAGTTGGTTATATTTTTCTTTCTCCATTGTGAACTGTATCGATGGTCTTATTGAGTTCACATTGTCTAGGAGAACCTGGATGCCTTCCTGATGGGGCCAGAGTATGAAAGTGTAATCAACGTATCTTAGCCACATGGTGGGCTTTAAGGGAGCTGAACCTAAGTCCATGTCTTCGAAGTATTCCATGTATATGTTCGCCATCACTGGTGATAATGGCGAGCCCATAGCTATTTATTTATTTTTTTACACAGTGATCACCAGTTATAAAGGCCCGAAAGCCACTCAGGGATAAGGGTGATTGCAAGTACATTACGTTAGTGTGGACATTTGATGAAGTGTTTACTTAAGCGGGCGGTTCATTAGGAATTTGTTAACGTTGGACTTGAAGACATCCAAGTTGTAGTCCGGTGGGAAGCAGGCAGATGGAACAGAGTTGCACAGGCGTGCAGTTCTAAGAAAAAGGTTTGTTCATGGGATCCGCGTTTTGATTTAGGTACAAATATAGAGTGGGGGAAATTTTTCACAGTGGATTCAGCTAGACGGGTGTTTTTCGTGAAAGATTGGCGAGGGGGGGGGCAGAGATTGGAGTTCAGAGGAGCACCTGCCATGGAAATAACGATAAAACAAGGATAGGCTTGCAACGCCTCTTCTGTGGGAGAGAGGTTGCAGGCAAGAGAAAAGGAAATCCCCCACTAAGCCACGAAGTCTATTTTGAACTCTGTCAAGGCAGGGTAGGCTGTTTTTAGCAGCTCCTGCCCAGATATGGAAACAGTATTCCATCCTTGGACATACTTGGTTTTTATATAGATAGAGAATTGCATCAGTAGTGAGATATCTTGTGAAGCGGTTGAAGGATCCCACCATCTTTCCAGCGACCTTGGCAACAGACTTGATGTATGTGATCCATTTCAGATCAGGAGTAAAGGTCAAACCCAGAAGTTTGTCAAAACACGGGGCCTCACCCAGACGAGAGCCATCCACCACAATTGATGCCAGATGGGGAGCAGAGCGTTGATGATGTAAGGATAGGAGTTTGGTTTTGGATGCATTAAAGGTAACCAGCCACATCTTCCCCCATTGTACCACGCGCTCAAGATCAGAGGAGAGAGAATCAGTGAGAACTTTGTCATTTAACGCCTTTGATGTGTTGCCGTAGGTGGTCGTGTCATCAGCATAAATGTCAACGATTATTTAAGTATGTGTTTAGGGAGGTCATTGATGTAGATCAGGAAGAGAGTTGGGCCTAGGATTGACCCCTGAGGGACTCCAGCATTTATATTGCAGACCTCCGATTTTTGTCCATCTAGCACTACTCTTATGAGCCTATTAGAGAGAAATGATTTAATGATTGAGAAAACATTTCAAGTTATACCGTAGCTGGAAATCTTGTGAAGTAGACCCTTATGCCATACTTTGTCAAAGGCCTTTGATATGTCGAGAGCAATTGCCCTAGAAAGGAAGCCTTTGTCAAGAGATTCACTAATCCTGTGGCGTATAACCGTCAGCACATCTGCGGTAGATCTTGCAGAGCGGAAACCCTATTGTGTGTCACTAAGAAGGTTATTCCTGCTGAGGGGTTTGACTATTTCTCTATTTAATATGGATTCCAGCAACTTACTCATAATACACAGGTTACTTATTGGTCTGTACTGAGAGGGAGATGACTTATCACATGAATTCTTAAATACAGGGCAGACTGATGAGGTCTTCCAGGGAGTCAGAAAGCACTTCTTCTTAAGGCAGCGCTTAAATAGTTTCGTAAGTATGGAAGCAAGTTCTGGTTGAAGCTTTTTTAACACTATAATTGGGATGCCATCAGGGCCAGTTGCTTTACTGGAATCTTGGATCTTGATTAGCTTGGCGACTTCATGCACGGATATTTGTATGTTACCTAGCGTGTTCTGTGTTATAGGAGGAAATATGGAGAGTTGATGGCCTTCGTCGCATAGGGCAGAATTAGCTGCAAAGTTCTTTGCAAATAGTTTGGCCTTGTCTGACGCTGACGAGATGACCTCTGGTCCATTTATAATGGTTGGGATAGACGCACACTTCTGTTCAGGATCCTATTTGTTATTTGCCAAAACTGGTGGGAACCAAGCCGCTGATCAGCTACCTTGGATTTAACAGATTGGGCATATAGCTCTCTTGCATGTTTTATTACTCTTTTACAGTGGTTGCTGGTTGTCCTGGAAGCAGCTTTTGTCTCAATGCATCTATTACGTTGGTAGCTATGGAGAAGTGATTTCTGTGCGCGATAGCAGCAGCACATTCTGGGGAGAATCATGGCTGGCTGTTAGGTTTTTGTTGGAATTTTTTAGATGGTATGAATTGGTCTATACCTACAATTAACCATTCGGTCAGATCTGATACTATAGAGAACACCTCCTTTTTAAACATGGAGAGGTAAATCAGATATTAATGTACGGAAGCTATCCCAGTCAGCCATAGAGTATCGGTATACAGTGCAGTGGAGGGGTACCTCTGGGGGCTTCTTACATTTCGTTTTTATCTTAACTGATACGACGGAGTGGTCGGAGGATCATAGAGGAGAATGAACGGAACATGAACATATCTCAGGGGAAGTTGAGAGAAAAAGGTTTAGGAGGCTTGCATATTGACCGGGTGTATCGGGCACACGGGTGGGTTCGCGAACAATCTGAGTGAAGTCATAAGCAATGGCAAAATCATGACAAAACCTCCCCTCATAGTCTGTCTTATTTGAATGGGTCAGTCATTCCACGTTATGGACGTTGAAGTCACCACAGATGTGGATGTTAGCCGAGGGATCTGCAGACAGTATGTGGTCAATTTTCTCAGATATGCTCTTAAAGATAGTAACCCCGCTGTTGCGGGACCGATAGAGGGCAAATATAAATGAAATGGTGTTAGCAAGTGCAACCCTGAAGTACATATAGGGTAAATTAGGATCTTCTCTAGAGATATCCCTGCCACACGGGAAGCCATCTTTGATGTAGGAACATATTCCATGCCCATGGCGATCTTGAGGGTCAGATTTAGCTGTTAAGTTAGAGTATCCGTTAATTATGAACTCATCTTGGGAAGTGATCGGCCCTATTCCAGTTTCACTTCGAAATAATATATTCGGTTTCGTCTCCTGTAATTGGGTTTCAACCTCTGGAAGGTTGGAACGTAGACTCCTTATGTTGGAGAAGGAGACATGGTACTAGAGGTGTACGTTGGAAGATGGGGTTCTAGGTTTAATCGAGTTTTTTATGGAGATATTTCATGTTGAGGTTTTGGGATTTGTAGAATAGGTCGGCATACTTGGTTAAGGCAGTACAGAGAGGGTAAGTAAGAGAGAAAAAGACAGGACTTTTTTGTAGCACACGAAAAGGTAAAGCCGTAACAATTACCCACTAGTATGTCATCTTGAGGCCCCTCCAGAGACAACTGCATGGTCCAGATCCACTCACCAAAAGCAATAAAGCAGTCCCAGTACTTTGCGCTTGCTGATAGGACAGCCTGCTTAGTGGTTAATCCAAGGTTCGGGTCCCTGACTATCAGGCGGATTACATCAGCCCAGACAAAACGTTTACCTCCAGCACCCTTACTAGTGACACGGCCACAAGGACAGACAGAGACAGAAAAATTTCTGACATCTCAGACTACTGGTCACCAAGTACTACCGACCTTAAAGCAGCTTATTCTTCACCCTTTGTCAGAAAAATCACTCATTGAATGAGGACTGAGGGACAAAAAATGAGAAGCGAGAGTTACTGGAGCTGCCGATAACACATCCACTGTATTATCTACTTTGTTAAATATATACTTTTGCTAACATTAGATACTATATTTTTGAAACATGTGAGTGGATGGCATGAATCTTTATTTATGTATTTAAGTTTCTCATTTAGTTTATGTAAAGATCTATTATTGTGTTAAGACATCTATTTGATATAAATTAGTCATTATTGTTATCTTTAAACCTAGCCCACTGTAAAAACTTTAATCCTTTCTGAGTTTGTCTAATGTGCATGGATTATAGTCCCGCGATAGCCATTTTCTATCATATACATCTAACCTGCCCGTTTAAATGTATGTATGTACGTTTTTATGTCAGCCTAAAACTTTCGACAGAGGCGACGGATTTTTACAAGATTAGTATTGTTCTGAAGCTTAACCCTTTGAACGACAAATATCGAATAACTGGCTAAACACATTAATTACTTCACCTTCAACTGGGCACTTTTCTACAAGGAGAGGCCGCTTTTTACACCCACATTTTCGAAAACCATCCCCTCTTTTCGACTGACTACGCTCAATTTAAATATTTGCTACTTCTTATTTGGCGTTGGCACAACAGCAAAGAATCACATCTTTTACATTTTTTCCTCGTTCGCGGTACGGGTTCGAGCCTGCCTCCTTACTACCACTTTATTTATTTATTTTTTTGCTTAACACACACTTCCAAACACCCAAGCACTACCAAGCACCCAGACTAGTAATCTACAATATATATACAAACCGAAATAATTTCCTTGGAATTTGTTTTCATGGTGTCTAGTAAATAAAGACCCACTAGATCACAGACATGCACACTGTTATATGTCCTATCCTAACATCAAATGAATTTTCAGGATACGATTTCCAGCCCCTCCTCTTGTCGATATAGGCCAGTACTCATTCTGAAGTAGGTTGTTTCTATGCAGAATGTCAGCATTTCCGTTAAGTTTGACAATGGTACACATGTGCGCTCTTCTATGGAGAGGTCCGCAGCTAGTTTGTCTTGAATTTTTGCTAGTGCCTCACTAGTTGGGACTTTAGTGAACAGGCTAACCACATCTAGGCTTACCATTTCGTTTGTTCTGATGGGTGCTCCCTTGATCAGTTCCGTGAAGTGGGCAGAATTCTTTACATGTGTTGCTGACTTGCCTGCTAATGGGTTTATTATATCCACAAGGTAGCTGCTCAGTGGGTGGCATGCTGAGCCTCGGCAGCTCACTATGGGTCTGAGTGGAATACCATCTTTGTGTATCTTTGGGAGACCGTACATATGTGGTAGCTTACTGTAATGCTGGACCAGCTGTCTATATCTCATCGGAGCGATGTGTTCCTTGTTTTTGGTAAGGTTTTGTAACAGCTTTCTTTCGGTTTTCAAAGTTGGGTCCTTCTTTATTTTACCGTAGCTGCCATCTGCGATTAGGCCTGCCATTTTTTTCAGAGTATTCCGACATGTCCATCGCCACAGCAGCATTGCCGTTGTCTGCTGGCACAAGTATTATACTGCTGTCACTCTGTAGGGTTCTTATAGCCAGCCTGTCTTCCCGAAAAATGTTTGATTTAGGGGGCTTGGCTTTCTCGAGTACTTGTCTCACTTTCCATCTTATTTCATCACCTTGGGTTGATGGGATTCTAAAGGCTATATCTTCCATGTGGGTTATGATATCGAAGAATGGAACGCGTTTAGTTGTTGTTGCAAATAAATATATAAATAACATATAAAGAAAAATAAATGTAAATAATGAATAAAGAAATATACATCAAAAATGTTTACAGAATGTAAAGTAATGATGTGTATAACTACGTTTTACTTACAAAGTTCACATGACCGTTTTTGAATAATAATAATTAACTTCATAATTTAGTATATTACAGGTGTCTGTGACATACTTAATTATTTAGTTAATTATTTTTATAAAAAACTATCATGTAGACTTTGTAAGTTAAACGTAGCTATATCAATTACTACTTCACATTCTGTAAACATGTTTGATATATATTTCTTTATACATTATTGACTTTTCGTATGACAGCAATATTCTTCCGTTTAAATAAATTATTAATAGTGTGTAATACTATCGAGAATTTATGTTTTTAACATTTGATTGTATGGGGCCGTATACCAAATTATCGTTCTTTTTCTTCTATTTTTAATTTTATTATAGTTGTTGGTGTTTTGTTGCTTATATTTGATATCGATATTTTTGTATCCACTATTTTTAGGGCTATTTCGTAGATATTGGTTGACCTGTTAAATGCATTTTCATCGCTTGAGGTATTACTGAGTCTACGTACGATCGAGTTAGGAATGTGTTTTATAATTGATGGTGGGTGGTTGGACTTAGGGTTTACGTAAATTAGAGTAGCGTTATCTTTTAAGAATGTTTCATAGGAAGGGGCGCGGTGGATACTAGAAAGCTGATTGGCTAACTAGAAATCCTCAACATATATAAAAACAAGAAGCAACCACAGAATTCGCGCATAAGTCTGACGACTCCTACAGTGGATGAAACGCAGAATATTACGTGTAGTTTAATCGCCATATATATTGTATAAATTACTAACTTGCTCTACATACGTATTGCGCACTTTTGAAGTAAATACTTGAAGTTTACGCATAAATCTAAACTTCCGTATATTAAATTTATGTAAGTAAATGAAGTAGTTATATATATATATATATATATATATATATATTAATTTATAAAATATACATGGAATATAATCTACATTGAATATTCCGCGTTTCATCCACTCTAAGATTCTTCAGGCTTATGCCTTATATGTATATATATATATATATATATATATATATATATATATATATATATATACATACATATATATATACATATATATATATTACTAAATTTATATATATATATTTGTGTGTGTATTATTTGTTTACTAAAACGCGAGTTATGAATAATTTTCCCTTTAATAAATTTGGTAGAGGTATATATATATATATATATATATATATATATATATATATATATGAACAAATGATTAATAAAATATGTTAAGTATAAGTATTTTATATAAGTGTAATATAAGTGTTTTATTAAGTGTAAGTATTTTATATATATATATATATATATATATATATATATATATATATATATATATTGTTTTTAAAATATAATTATCAACTGTATAGGTGAATGTCTTTGTGTGCGTGTATCTGGTCACGAATAGGCTCGTGTATGGTTGACTATTTTAAAAAAACTGATTACATATAATGATAAAAGATATATCGAGATGCAGGAATGGGTATATTTACTCTGACAGAACGGTGGTTCATAAAATTTTGGGATCTGCGTTCGCGCCTGATCCACAAAGTATATAAATAAAAAAAATAACTCCTTATAAAAAAAACTTTTACAAGTTATTTTGATATAGATGTCCATAATAATAATTTCATGAGTATGTTTTAACTTACACAGAGATAATGTAATAAAATTGTGGGGTCTGCGTTCGCTCATGGCCTCCATAAAATGGAAATATGTCACAAAGTTTTACACGGTTTTTTAATATAGATCCACAGAATATTGTGATAAGTTTTTCAGTGTGAACAGGTATGGTATAATAAACTATGGGGTTTATCTATTTCATTTTTACTTTCATCATATTTTGCTTTGGCCCCAAATTCGGAGCTATCTTTTTCACCCCTTCCTTTTCATAGCCTATCATACTTTGATAAATCAGAGTCCATTTTCTGTTGGCTCTTTTTGAACCCAGTCAACGACGGGTACTTTTGATAGTATATATATATATATATATATATATATATATATATATATATATATATATATATATATATATATATATAATCTTATTTGCTTTTAGGCTATTCGGACAAATTTAAACCCTATACAGTTTTAAAATGTTTACTGGAACAACCTTTTTCCGAATTATGGATTAAAAAAACAAATTAACATTATAGAAAAAACAAATTAAAAATTATCATTATAGAAAACAATTCCCTTTTAAAGAAAATAAATCAAGCGAAAATAGTTTACCTATATCTCATCCTTGCAAAGTGTGTTTTAAAGATTTATATATTTACATATATTCGTATCTCCATTAAAAAAAAATCAAACAAAATATCATATAATGTTACCACTAATAACCTGTGTCTATTTAATATGTTTTATTTATAATATTCATTGATTTCTTAGATTAAATTTCCTTATTTCATTATTTTATTTAAATTATTTTTTCTAATCCTGACTAAATAACTAAGTTATAGTGTTGCGATTTTTTTAGACTTTCGTATCTAAGATTTCCTTTGTTTATTTATAAAAATATCGGTAAACTTATTTATGTGATTTACGAAATGTTTTTGTAACAAATTTCTTAAAAAGGAAACAAAGTTTATTTATTCTATTCTCATTCTTCATTTAAGATTAAGGGTCTCAATTTATTTTTTATTTCTTATTTTCTTTCGTTTTTTCCTATTAAGGTGTACGATTATATATATATATATATTGCCTAAACCTAAATATAGATTCCATGAACAAAGCTTCTTAGAACTGCACGCTTATGGAATTGTCTTCCGTTTTCCTGCTTTCAGCGTATTATATGTTTTACGTAAACAAGTTTTTGATGAGCCGTTCCATGTAAGTTAACAAATTTACCGAATTTCCATTACTAACGATTACTATATTGTCCAATTTCTACTTACCCTCTTTAACCCTTTTCCTCTAGTTGTCAGATGGCCTTGATAATTTGTGATACCTCTGTAAAAATAGGATTGGGAAGTCCTACGCGTTTTTTCTCTTAACAACCGATATTAACTTTATTTTGTGGTTTCGATTATGTTAAGATTTTTCTTGAATTTAGAATTCAATTATCTGTTTTTTTTTTTAATTTCCGGCTTATCTTGTGCCTGATAACTTAACGTTTATATTTGGATATACTAAATTTTCATATCAATCAAGATTTCTCATTTCTTAATATAACTTACAGATATTGCCGGTTATATTTCTAGTATTGGGAAACTCTTGATATTGTTCCAGTGATCCTCGGAGGAAGTATAAAAATATTTTAGTAATTATTTACTTTCTTATTTATCGATAGAACCACGTAGACTCGCTGGCGCTTGGACCTACTCTGTCGACTTTCATATTTTCGGATTGTTCTTACATATTACTTTTGTCTGAGACTCCTATCAACCATGACAGAATAATTAGAAATCAACTATAAAACTTGAGAATTTGTTTTGTTCTTGTTCTTATTTCACATGAAGGATTTTTGCAGTATTGTAAAGGATTTTGCCAGTATCTACGAGTAATGTATATATTTACAATTATCCGCAAGAATGTTACAAAGGCTTAATCCTTGCCATATCTTTTCTTTATTGGATTCTTTAACAGTAGTCATAGTCCCTGTTATTTTAAACCCCACTCTACGGATTTCACTTGACTTTTCATATATATTTGTTATTTTTTTTATATTTCAACATGCTTTGAACATTTTAAAGTTTTTTTTGCATATTTTTATCCAGAACATTAAATCCTATAAATAGCAATTTATTTACGTATAATTATTTTATTTGAATATGTATTTTAATATTATTTATGACTGTTTTCCAGCTCCATTTCTACATGTTTCACTTGCTGCTCTAATTTTCGTATGTCTTCCATGTTTTTATTGTTTAAAAAATTTTATTTGTTAATTATTACGAAGTGTCCATTATTTTATTTTACTATTATATCTACATGCATTATTATCCCGATTAAATTTTTTTCACGTATACGTAACCCATTCTTTATAGCTACATGCTTATGTATTTTAAAGTTCATATTTACAAACTTGTTTTTCTTTTCGATATATGTGTGTTCGATATATCTTAATATAACAATTATATTATTCCTTTTTCCAAGGCAAATATCCGGGTCTAATTTAAATTTGTGTTCGTTTTTATTTATTTGTAGCTTTGATGTGGTTTGAGGATAGTGAGACCGATTGAGATTTGAATATGATACGGCACAGTAAAAAAGTAATAGCCTACTACAAAACGTATATATATATATATACACTTTTTATAACAATAAAATAAATATTTATTATGAGAAGAGCATATTTTATATGCCCATATGCTGTGAAAAAATACAGAAACAAATTAATTATCAAAATGCTAAATGATTGACCATTATGGTATACGAACAGCTGACAACCCTCAATGATTGAATCGAAAACGTTGCTAATCAGTCTAAATGGTATGCTGACACATCTTTCAATGGTGGCTTTCTACTCATCTCTCTCTCTCTCTCTCTCTCTCTCTATATATATATATATATATATATATATGTATATATATGTGTGTGTGTACATATATATATACATACATACATACATGTATACATATATATATATAGATATACACATATATATATATATAAATATATATATACATATATATACATAAACATTCATTCATATAAATGCATATATATGCATATACATACATATATATATATATAAATGTCTATACATATACAATTACATAAGCACACGTATATATATATGTATATATGTATATATATATATATATATATATATATATATATATATATATATATATATAACAGTTCGGAGATGCTTTTGGAGAGTAAGTACTACGCCCCGATGTAGAAATGTGGAGGCCATCTAGAAAATATGGTGTAGAGCCGAGAAAAAAGGCCAAAGACCGTAGTGTATATAATATAATAAACTACTTATGACCAAACTTTCATTTCATTCGGACAAAACACAAAGAAACGCGGCCTAATTAGATTGGGCCCCGTTATTTTGGGTCACTCTGTGTGTGTGTGTGTGTGTGTGTGTGTGTATATATATATATATATATATATATATATAGAAAAATGAAAGTGTCTGTCTGTCTGTCTGTGTATATGTGTATCTCTATGTATGTGTGTGTACATTTCCCTACAAAATAACTCTGTCAATTTGTAGTCTACAGACTCAAAATTTGATAGACAGATTACTGAGATTTGGAAAAATTGATGTGTTCGATTTTCGGACAGAAATTTGGCGATTAAGGAGTCAAAGTTCAACGATTTGAACTTTGAGAACTCTACCAAACTCCTCCGACAATTTTCCGTCTAAACACTTAAAAGTTTAGATATAGGTTCATTGGACATGGATCGAACTTATTAAAATTATTTCATCTCAAAACAATAAATTTTAAGGAGTCATAATAGGGGTCAAACTTTTAAAAAATTGACCACTTTTATTTTTCTTAGCATACATCCCGAAATACCCGGGCAACGCCGGACACCCACGCTAGTATATCTTTAAAAGTGAAAGTGTATGTCTGTCTCTGTGTGTATCTGAGTATCTGTGTGTCTGTGTGTGTACATTTCCCTACGCAATAACTCTGTCAATTCTTAGTCTACATACTCGAAATTTGATATACAGAGCACTGAGATTTGCGAAAATCGGTGTGATCGGTTTTAGGCCAGACATTTGGCTATTAAGGGGGCAACGCTCAATAATTTGACCTTTTAGAATACTACCAAACTCCTCACGCAATTTTCGGTCCAAACACTTGAAATTTTAGATATAGGTTCCTTTGATCTAACTTAGTAACTTTATTTGAGCCCAAAACAATAAATTTAAGGGGTCATAATAGGGGTCAAAGTTAAAAAAGTTGACCACTTTTTTTTTGCTCAACATACATCTCCAAATACCCGGGCAAATCTGGGCACCCATGCTAGTATATATGTGTGTGGGGGGTGCATATATATGTATATATATATATATATATACACATATATATATATATACATATATATATATATATATATATATATATATATATATGCACGCGTGTATGTATATAAACTAAATTAACTGTTAATGTACAGAAACGGTATAACAGATGAGAAACTTAACTTCCATTCATTCACTACAAATTTCTGGCAAAGACATACGGGATTAAATGCTATTTATATTTATACAAAATATTATGGAATTAACTTAAAACTTGGAGTATCATTGTGTTAAGTTCGATTAATTTTACAAAAAAATATTTTCTTTTAGGATGTTATCATGTATTCGTTATATTTATAGAAATTATTAGTAGTACAGTGTATGATGTTTGGGACAAATATTTTCAAAATAGAAGCATCTCTTTAAGCAAATATTATAACGTTCAGTTAACCAATTTGTTCCTTAAGGTAAAATGTCTCATATGTCGTTGTAACAAGTAACCTTTCGATACCAAGATTAAGTTGAGCATATACTTATATTAAACTTGCCATGTATTTTCTATAGTTTTATGAAATACAATAAGGATTTGCATAACTTTTCTGGTGGAAATATCGGCATATATTTATAAATAAATATACTTCTTTTTAATTGTAGTTGAAAATAATTATACACAAATTGTTTCGGACAGGCGACAAAAAGTAACCATTCGAGGAAGCTTATCAGAGGCAAGTAAGTTCATCAGCGTCGTACCACAAGGATCAGTATTAGGCCATCTATTTTTTTCTTAAAATGATTGCTGACATAGATATAAACCTGGAACACGGCATAGCATCATTTTGAGTTGAAGATGAACGAATCATGGAAATGATCTTCCGCCACATGACCCAGGGCATTTGCAAGAAGGCCTCAACAATATTACAAAATGGGCTAATGACAACAACATGGCCGCAAACAGAGACGCATTTACACTGCGACAATATGGCAAGAAAAATATTCTCAAGGAAAAATCTGGATACCGATGTGGCCAACAAGAAATAAAATCAAATGGACTAGTGGAGGATCTAGGGGTTATATGAGCAAATATGAAAACTTCCCACAACATATTGACCATACTACAGCGGTCGCAAGACAACTAACAGCATATATACTGAGAACTTTCTGGGATAGGAACAGAAAGTGCATGCTCACACTATGAAAGTCACTTGTTCTCCTAAGGCTGGAATACTGCTGCCGGCTGTGGTCTAAAAAAAAATTAACAGAAATCTGCAAAATAGAAGCACCCAGAGAACATTCACCAGCTAAATGTGTGATGTAGCATAAACATATTACTGAAAAAGCTGTAATTGTATTCACTACAACGCCAAAGAGAACGATAGTTTACCATCTACATATGGAACTCTTGAGGGAAAGGGTCGCAAACGCAACAATAGTAAAGATAACCCATCAGCGGTGAGGAAAACCACACATAAATTTACACAGAGCATCAAGCCCTTCATCTTCTACAGCTTCACCTACAGTGGTACAAGAACATTCAACTGCATTCCTGCCGCAATATGAAATATAAAGAGCGTACCTCCCAACACTTAAAAAAAAACAACAGGACCTCTGCCTGGAAAAAGAGAGACCTAATCACCCACCAACACCCGGCTTCCCAAGTCCTTACCTCAATCGTCTAGTAGCTGACCCTCTGTATGAAGTTGACAGCCTGGGTTCAGTGGAGCTCTAGCTCAGCAATGTCAATAACCGATGAAGTAACACAAACTACAAAATATAACGACAGAATTTTGATTATTTTTTATGTTTAGTTAATCGCAGTCCCTCATACAATTTGTTATCATTCTGAGATCAAGAATTTTAGGACTACTTTTGTCAAACACTTTTTTCTTATTACTTTGTAAAAATAAAATTCTAAAAAAAAAATATGCGATATTTACCTTTTCTTTCAGATAAAACAGTTACATTTCAAAAGCCACATTAATTAGTTAATTTCTTAAATAGATTCTTATATAGATTTATAAAATTACAACAGTCTAGTTTACAGTACTTTACTTGTACTTATATTCTCATATATGATTGGCACCGTTTTAGCTTAAAAATGTCGCTACAAACAGGTAATTTAGGGCACCTAATAATGGAAAAAAATATATACCCTATCGTGAATTGCAATTACTGTCGTGAGTTTTAGACATGCAATCTTTTAAAATCAGCAAAGTTAAATAATAATATAAGTAAATGACTTTCTTATATGTAAATAGGATATGTGAAGATTTTATTTTAAAAAATATTCAGGATTTGTCAAAAAATACAAAACGTGTAAAATGTCACAATCGTGAGTTGTTACATGAATAAAAAAAAACAACAGATTTATTCTAACTTTCTTGAAAACTTCTTCAGTTCTTCACTTCGTTCTGCAGCTATATCTTTACCTTTTATCGTAGAAGGAGAATTATTTCTACCGAAATTATAAAAGTTGGTACAACATACCAAATACATCAGTTATCCAGTAATAATCTCGAATTTACTGATTTTTTTTCAGAAAATGTACTTTTCGTAACTAATATATATTCATGAAGCATACATATCCTCCAAAATGTCATCGATTTTTTTAAGATCCACTATGTCTGAATTATTATAAAATTGCATAAATATCAACGATAAATAGGTACAAGCAATTCCTCCGCCAACCTTACACAAAGACACAGGCACTGACACACACACACACACACACACATATATATATACATATATATACATATAAGCATGTATATACATATTAATACATATGTTAATATACATATACATATATATATACATATGCATATATATGTATATATGCAGGTATATGTATCTATATGTATATATGTGTTATATATATATATATATATATATATATATATGCGTGTGTGCGTTTCCGTAGGTAAGGTTTACGGAGGAATTGCGAGTGCCTATATATCGTTGATATTCATGAAGTTTTATAATAATGCAGAAATAATTGATTCTACAAAAATCGATGACATAATATGGTTATATATATGCATATCCAGTTTCTAAAGTTCAGCCTCTCACTAAAAATTGTATAATGTAGTGACTATTACAGGATTGCGAATTAAGATTGTAATAATTGTATTGATGTTTATCTATTAACAATTAAAAAAAATATTTGTCCAATGTTTCGTAACAAAGCTGTTTTTAAAAAATATTTTCTTGACGATAACTTATTGTTATTCCAAAATTTTCGGACTCCCTATAATAAAGTAATACCCCAACAACTTTAAAACCGAATCAGTGCATATCCAATGTTCAGTTTTCCTTAGTTGAATCAACTTATTACATATTCTTTAATTGAACAATGGTGTATTTTTTTAGGTTTTAATTTTTAGTAAGCCTATGTTTGCATTTCATTATAATCTGTATTACTTTTAAGTGAAATATAAAAATGCACGTTTAATTCAATATATTTTTAATATGTTTAGTCTCTCTTTAATATAAGCTTTATTCTTTAAATCAGCATTAAAATAACGGGATTAATATGTAAAATATGTTTGAAGATTATTATTTAATTAATCTCATTGGATTTATTTTTAAATTATGCAGAGTTATGCCCCTTAGACCAGCTAAATCAATATTACTGTATACGAATACATTTAATATTAGTACAATAGATGAACAACTTTGAAAAAAAAAAGCAATATTTTATTGCTCAGAATTTAGTAGAGAATATGCCGATTTTATTTAATAATTATAATAATAATAATAATAATAATAATAATAATAATAATAATAATAATAATAATAATAATATACTCTGTATTTATTGATGAGCTGTATATTTGTAATCATTAGATATAAGCAACCGACATATTAATGAAATATAAAAAAAAAACATTGTCACAAATATAAAACACTTTTTTAATTTTTATTTATTGCGAACAACTATCCTCAACTTTTTCTTAGTTGTTTCATT
Organism: Euprymna scolopes; assembly: GCF_053919585.1. Lineage (NCBI taxonomy): Eukaryota > Metazoa > Mollusca > Cephalopoda > Sepiida > Sepiolidae > Euprymna > Euprymna scolopes. The sequence goes on along the minus strand of NC_136496.1, from coordinate 16,493,875 downwards.
TCACGACGTTTCGGTCAACGATTCCTTTGGCCTTCTTCGGGTTGTAACCGCAACGGATAGGAACTGTGAATCTCCTGACTGCATTCACTGCAGTTATTTCGTAGTTGTGGTCGTCTCACCGTTTTATCCAAGTAAGCCTCTGGCCGGCTTTTGGTAGGATTGAAACCGTTATCTTCAGATTATTCTCATCTGAAACCATAGACATTCATTGAGATGGCTATTATTTATTATCTTTTTAATAAAGTGACGAAAGTCAGAAGAATAGTTAGCCGAAACGCATTAAATAAAAATTTATAAATAATTCGCATCTCAATGAATTCCATTTAAAATAAAATATACCATTCAGTACGGACCCGACTATGGAAGATAAGATAGTAAATAAACATGAAATTATGAGACCAAAAATTCAACCTTGATCGCCCCTTCGGGGCAAGTGGCGCCGTTGATAGAGACGTTGAATCTCTACGATTCCAGGTGAGAATTGTCTGAAGATAGCGGTTTCAATCCTATCAAAGCCAGCCAGAGGCTTACTTGTCCCAAAGGTTGTGAGACGACAAATACGGAAGGCAGTAATTGCAGTCAGCAGATTCAGAGTTTCTATCCCGTCGCGGTTACCAACTTAAGAAAGCCAGAGGAATAGTTAGCCTAAACGTTATGAAACATGTACGAAAAGATTAATAAAATTAATAAATAATACTCATCTCAAGGAAGTCACATCAAAATAAAACACTTTGTTCCCATTCAAATATAAAGAGTTACGATAAAACGGGGTGGAAAAAATAACTAAGAGCATTATAAATGCACATTTCAGAGAAATATAATTTAGAGGAAGGATCGCAATTTGTCAAACGAGTACCGGTCTAAAAAAATACAAATTTTAAATATAATAATCTGTATAACTCACAAAAACGGCACTCGTGTCATTAAAATGAGCAAAACATTGTGATTTAAAATCTATTCTTATACATAGTTATAATTATTCTCAATGCACATGTGCAAGAAATTAAATGACGCAAGTCTTGTCTTGGAAACTTCTTTTGTAAGCATCACACACGGTTATTATTTTTTAACAATATGAAATATTTAAGATTTATAAACTAAATTAATAAACTAAATTAAGTATTTTTCAATCTCTTAGGCAGTAAACTGAAGACTTTTAACTTTCAATGCTACACACACACGCACACACACACACATATATATACATATATATATATATATATATATATATATATATATATATATATATGGATGAAAGGGGATGTCTGTCTGTCTGCCTGTTTGTGTGTCTGTGTAAATTTCCTTTCACAATAACTATGTAAACTTTTAATCTACAGACTCAAAATTTGATACACATGTTACGGAGGTTTTGTGAAAATCTTTGTAATCTGTTTTCAACCAGAAATTTGGCTGTTAAGGGGTCTACCAAGCTCCTCCGCCAATTTTTGATCTACTCTTGAAATTTTAGATAAAGGTTCCTTGGACATGCAACTAACATAATAACTTGATTTAAACCGAAACCAATAAATGTTAAGGGATCATAATAGGGGTTAAAGTTTTAAAAATTATTTCTGCGGTCTCTACCAAATTACAAAAGACAATTTCTGGTGTAAACATTTTTAATTTTACATTAAGGCTATTCAGGGATAGGGCAGCTTTTTACTCGGTTTGGGTCGAAAATTTGAACTACAAATATATAAATGTATGTATGTATGTTTTTACATGTCTGCCTAAAACTTTCGACAAGGGCGACAGATTTTCACAACATTTGTATCGTGTTTAAGCGTAACACTTCAGACGATAAATTCGAAAATATTGGCTACAAATATTATTTTCCTCACCCTCAACTGGGTACTTTTATACAGGGATGTGTTTCTTTTTTCGCCGATATTTTCGAAAGTCATCAGATTGTCTAGCATTTATTAAAACCTACGCCACTTCCAGTTTTGCATTGGTAGTTACAGTAAAACGTGTTTTACGTTTTCCCTCCTTAGCGGTAAGGGTTCGAGCCTGCCTGCCATCCTACTACCACGTTTTTGCTCAACGCACACCTTTAAACACCCGGGCAACCCCGGGCACCCACACTTTATATATATATATATATATATATATATATATATATATATATATATATATATATACCCCAAATTTTGCCTGTATTCCACTATTAAATAAATTATCTACCTATATATAGTTTTGTTTTCATTTCATACTCTATCTTATTATATAAGCTTCAAAAATTATTGTTGAGCTTGACATTATCCGGTTAAGTCTCCTTTTATGGAATTGATCTTTCTTTTTTCCTTTTACTTAAAACTACACACACACACACACACATACACACACACATACCCATATATATATATATATATATATATATATATATATATATATATATATATATATATGTATATATATATATAATACTTATTTTAATAGTTATTTCGCTAGCGGGCGTGCTTCTGGTATTTACAACTACCTTGATTTTTTGTAGAATTCTCTCTAAAAACATGCAAATGTTATCCTCTTTATATATATATATATATATATATATATATATATATATATATATATATATATATATTAATGTAAATTTGGTTCGTTACAAATGAATAAAACCATATTTCTACGTTACCAATTTAATGTGAATTTTTCTGACAACCCATCTTTAGAGTCGAGGTATGTTTTTATGTCATTAAAATAAATTTACCTCGCGAATTATTAAAATATTAAATAAAATAAATATATTTTAAACTGTTACTACGAATCTGTTCTGTTGATAAAACTGAACTTCCGGTTCGATTCATTTCACAGCCCCGAATTCACGAAAGATTTCATTTTCAGTTAACTCGATAAGTAAAATAAAAACAAAAAAAAAACATAATTCATTTGTTTATCTTCCAATTTTTTTAATTTACGCATTTTTGTCTTTATTATATAAGGCCAAAAAAAGGTTGTCGCTTACTTTTTGAGTTTATTTTGTTTTTTTGTTTTTCGATATAAGATTGTTGGTAAAGTACAGGGTTTTTTGTCCGCTCTAGTTTTTAAATCGTATTTCCAGGATTAATTAGTTTTATTAGATTTTTTTATTATTCAATTGTAAGGTTAAAATACACCCTCGCCTCCCCGTGTTAAGAATGGATTTTTAAATATTTACGTTATCATTACAACACAGATCACTCTCTGCATGAGTACTGTACTTTCACCTAACAATTTAATAAACAAAACATGGTACTTATGCAGAGAAACAAAAAAGAAACAGAAATAAAAAAAAAGTTTTCATATGTTACAATTATGAACCGTTCTATTCATATATGTTCCGTGATTTTTTTAATTGTACAATAAATAAATTTAAATTTGAAACAGAAATAATAAATTGCAAGAGATTACGCGCGTTTTGTATTAATTTGTATTGTTTATAACTACGTGCGTGAATTAATAATAATCACGTGATTCAATTTTGAACTAAAAAATTAAAGAAAATATTGTTTAAAGAAGCCTGATAATTTATTATTTCTATTTATGTATTGTTCATCATTAAAAAAGGTATTCATTGAGTAGAATAAAAAAAACAACAACACGGAACATACACATTTTTAAATATGAATAGAACGTTTCATAATTGTAACCTACGAAAAACTTTTTTTTATTTTAATTAAAAGCAATATAAACAAGTTTTTTTTGTCTTTTTAAAGTTGTTTTCAAAAACAACTTCTGAAATACCTATATTATTATTTACTTATTATTAGCATAGTAACGTACCGGTGATTAGGGAAATTAGTTCCTTTTATGTGATAAAGGGTTCGAGATTATTTTTCCACCTAAACTACAGTCATAATAATATAATAATAGAATAATAACATTATTTAGAAAGCCATTCTAAACATGGGGAGGGCGTTTTGTTACTATTCTATACTTTCACCTAACAATTTAATAAACAAAAGACGGTACTTATGCAGAGAAGGTACGGTGCTGAAATAACGCTATTAAGAAAGCCATTCTTAACATGAGAAAAGGAGAGGGTTCTGTTACTTTTTTATATTTTCACCTTATAATTTAATAAACAAAAGATAGTACTTATGCAGAGAAGGTACCCTGCTGAAATAATACCGTTATTTAGAAAGCTAGTCTTAACATGGGGAGGGAGTTTTGCATCTGTTCTAAAATATGAATGCTTTTTCTTTATTAAAGAAATTGGGTACTCGTGCACTTATTGATCCGTCCAGAAATAATAATGTTATTATTTAAAAAGCCATTCTTAACATGGGGAGAAGAGGGTGTTTTGTAACTATTCTGGACTTTCACCTAACAATTTAATAAACAAAAATTAACCTTAAGCAGACAAGGAACAGTACAGAAGCATTAAGATTATTTAGAATACATTTGAATTAAAAAAAACTTAATTAAACTTGGAAATACGATTTAAAAATAGTATGGATCGGTAAGTGCATTAGCACCATAAATTTGTCTAATTTCTTATGTTATTGGAAAAAAAGAAAGGTAAATATGAGGAAAATTCCTTTAAAATTACCACTCCATAGGTTTTCGGGGTCGCTGAAAACGAAAATAACATTTATAATTAAGGGAATCGAGTAGTTCCCAAGATATGAAGAAATGTTAGTTTAAAAAAGTGAAGGATCACTTTTCCATAATAATTTAACGTTAAATGATCACCCACTTTGTGGCCACGATTTTTGGAGTGGGGGGCTTTCTTTCTACCCTTGGAAAATTTAAAATTACCTGCTAATATTGGTTGGATGAGCGGGGGTCGGCCGCCAAAACACCCCCCCACACACACACAGAAACATGCCCCTCTCTCAGGTGGCCATAAAGTGGGTACTCATTCTAAGGTAAATTTAAATTGAAAAGTGATCACCCACTTTTCGAAGAAGTAATTTCTTCATATCATGAAAACTTTCTTTTTGCGACGGAAACGGTTTGCAGATTCGTTTTTAATACACTGAAATCTACAATAAAATATTTCGTTATATACGAACATGGCACGTGCCTTAAAGTAAAATAATACCGGATTTTGGGGGCAGATTTGCCATTTAGTTGTATAATATCCTCAAACCAGGTAATCACTAAAAGGGACTCTTAAAAGTCGTTACCTGTATCGATCAAAATTTAAAACCACTGATTATATGTCAGCCTACATCACAGTAACATATATTGAGTGAGTTCCTAACAGTATTTTGTATAGTTTTTTTAGTTTAAACTCATTTCCCCAAAATTTTTTCCAAACTTAACGTGTTCGATACAGTCTGCCGCCATTTGTATTTTTCAAATATACCGATAAACACTGCATGTTTTTGAACTGATTAAACATTATACATTACATAAAAACACTACAATCTTATCCAGTTAGGTAGAATATTTACTTTTCTTGTCTTTGATAACATTTATCTGTTATATATTCATTTTTTGACAATTTCTTTGTATCTGTTAATACAAACCCTTTTCATTTAATGTAACGTTTAGTCAGCTCGAAAAACAGTGTTTATCGGTGTATTTGAAAGATACAAATGGTGGCGGACACTGTTGATTATGTTAAGTTTGAGAAAGTGAGTTAAATAAAAAAAACTATACAAAATACTGTCACAAACCCACCGATTATGTCAGCCTATGGCATGGTAACATATTCGGTGGGTTTTTGACACTGTATTGTATAGTTTTTCGTTTTCAACTTAATTTCCCAAACTTAACGTATTCAACAGTCTGCAACCATTTCTTTTTTTCCAGCCGATTAAACATTTTACCTTACATAAAAACATTAAACAATTATCCAGTTAGGTAGAAATGTAACTTACCTTACCTTTGCTTTCATTTGTTTTTGGACAACTTTTTCGAATATGTGTATAGTAACCCCCCCATCACTCAAATATTAATTACTAACTCACATTTTTGTATACAGAAAAAAAAAACATTAAGCGTTTCAACGTTAGCTTTATCCACTGATTGTTGGTCGAGCGCAAGCCATGATTGACGGTAATCCTGAGGGTCAGGATCCAATTCTGCAAGAGTACAATTTTTTTCATTTCTTTTTTAGAGTGGATTGATGTACTAAGAATATAAGAAACATGCATTTTCTCTTTTTATTAGAATTTTCCATTACACCAAATTGAGCCACAGCAACGCGTGGCAGGGTACAGCTAGTATATATTTATATATATATATATATATATATATATATATATATATCATAAAAATTACAATAAGTTTACCAAGGTAATCAAAATGGTAAACTTAAAATATATTATAAATAATCTAGAGTTAATATTTACAAGTAAAATAAACTCAGCCAGATGTAAAAGCTCAATAAAACCTAAAAGGAAATAGAGCTCATAATATGAACAAATGATTAATAAAACATGTTAAAAGACATCTTGAAAAAGAGTTAAAAACATATTTAATTTTAAAACAGGAAACACAAGATAAGTGGATAGTCCTTAATCCGCGGAGTTTCGAAGAAATACTCTCCTTCTCATGAGAGGGCAAGAATTAACAAAATGCAGGCTCGTATTTTGCATTAAAATTAAATATATATATATATATATATATATATATATATATATATATATATATATATATATATATATATATATAAGGGGTGTACATAGAAAACAATGCCGGTAGCCATTAGTCGCATTCTCTCGTGTAATGAATGATTGCATGAATGTAGGATTGACATTAAATTCTTCAAGATAAACTAAATGACCGAAAAATTGGATGAAATGACTTAACTAAATAAAAAGCAAATGACTTAGAATGACTTAAATGAACTTAAGGTGAATAGAATGGCCTTAAGAATGAAATAGATGCTTAAAAATAACTAGAATTCTTTCAAAAACAACTTGAATGATCTGGAGAATGACTTGAATGACTTGTTGTAAAGAGAATGATAATTTTACATTAAATTAATACAGAAAATCGATCCCCACTTTATATAACACAAGGTTACCACCATAAGTACTGCATATAGTAAGAACAGAGACTACACTTCGAGATATTAAATATTTTATTCGGGGAAAAAATGAAAATGAACAAAAAACTTAGGCACAAGGCCAACTCAAAAGGGGAGGTAAAATGGAGGTCGTTGGTCATCCTTGTCACTCTAGAACTAAACAAAACTTTCTCTTGCTAGAACCTTCTTTCACCATAATACCGCATTCGCCCTTTCGTACTTGGGGGCGTCCTACTTAGCACCTAATTTTGAAAACATTTTTTTTATTAGCGTGTAAAAACAAAAAAAAGATAACAATAAAGGTGATACAATAATTAATTTGTGTCGAGGGCGGGAAAAAATTATAATAGTGATTAGTAGGGTCCTCCCAATCCCGTCTATTGATAGACTGCCCGTTCCACTTTCGTTTGTAAAGGAACATGGACTCCTGCTGGCCAGTCTCTTAGTAGGGATGCTCTCGAGATAGGACGAAATGTAGAAAATAAAATTTTGGGGGTGGGGGATGGGGGGTTGGAGATTGATTTCCTTCTCTCCAAGATGGGGGAAATTTAAAGAGAGGGGTAAAAAGAAAAAGAAATTGCAAGAGTTGGGGGTTCGGATCTTGGAGGCTTCCTAATCGGGAAGGAGGCGGTGGAGCACTCACTCAACTAGCTAAGAGGTTAAGAATAAAATTACACTTGACGGAACTCTGCGTTCCAAACCTAGGCAAGGAACACGTATTCAAATTTGCCTCCTTTTCATACACACATACTCGCTACATGTATCCATCTTCTGTCAAATGCCGCACGATGCAGCCTTCTTCACATCTGATCTTTACCGTAGTTGGTATTTAAAAAAGCGATCAGGTCCTAATCAGAAAAAAGACAACACCCCCCGGCCACCTTGCAAACGTGACGTCCAAATCACTATTCTCTCGCCACGACCAAGATCGTAATGGAGACCATTTGTCTTTCTCTGTCCCCCAGCGGTCTCACGTTGTCTACGACATTGGATACGGTAATCGGGTTAGGATGCTCGGGATCGATGCGAGCCTTCACCTCGCTGACATATGACCAGTATTGGCGGAATTCGCGGCAATCGAAAAAAGCGTGACCCGTCGTATCTACAGCTGTTGTTCCACAACGGGGACAAGCAGGCGACTCAAAAACAAAACAAAACAGAACTGCAGTGTATGTTGTTAAGTGGAAGTGCATTTTGGGCCAATCGCCAGGACATAGAGAACTCGGATTTATTCAGATGACTCGAACCTGGTGCCCAACTCGACGCGGAGCAGATCTATCTCTGCTGCCAACCCAAATGGTCGTATAGCGGGTCGTCGGCGACCCCCCCCCTCACTAGATCCCTGTGGAGTTCTCTACAGGTAGCAGTTACAAGGTCGCTGGACCTTATTAGTCGTTTTAGCTCGGCTCGCCACTCTTTCAGGAAGGCTGAATCTCCCCGCGGCCTGCGACGACTCTCGATAGAGGGGTCGAGAATCAGGTCGGGAAAGGCTCCAGTAATCGCGGGGTGCCATAGTTGCTCCTCTTGAAGGTAGTGGCTCAGGAAGGCTAGCCTCTCGGCGTTCCGATTACACTTCAAGTCCGGCATTCCAAAACTCCCTCACACAGACGTTGAATGCAGACCTGTCTGCTTACTCGGTGCCTTCCTCTGTACCAATGGAGTGAGGACAAGAGTTCGACAAGAGCTTTTAGGTGTTGTATAGGCAGGGATAGGTACGCCCAGTCGGTAAAGGATAAGAGGGAAGACATATGTGTTTGATAGGAATGGGCGGCGAAGTAGACTTCCTATCCTGTCTCACGTTCACTTGGCTAGGCCAGACGGACCATAAATTATTTATGGCCCGGCTGAAGCTAGGAAATAGGCCTAAGTTAGCGGGGTACTGGAAGTTAAATACCTCCATTCTGGAGATACAAGATTCCAAGATCAGTTTAGAGAACTAATTAAAAAGGCACTAGTGAGGACGGTTACCGGAAGTAAGTGGTGGTTAGGTCTAAAAGCCAAGATCAGAAGCTTCTCCGTCAAGTATGCACATGAGCGGATGTGGCTGCGATTCAGAAGACGCATTTCGTTTCTCCTGTGGACTGTCAGGTGCTGGCCTGAGAGTTGGAGATTTTCTCAGCATATGGCAGCCCGCGGGGAAGGGGGTCTCCTTGCTGGTTAAACGTACCCTGTCCACGACGGTCGACGTTGTTTACAGGGATGCGGAGGGCAGGCTGGTCGTGGCCGATGTTGCCGTAAAAGATTCTGTGTTTCGGGTTGTCGCGCTTCATGCATCCAGCACCGCTCGTGAGAGGGTCTCATTCTTCAGTCAGCTCGATGCGTTTGTAGATTGTCGGAGCGAGTAGTGCTAATGGGGGATTGGAATTCCCTCTTAGACCCCAAGATAGATAAAGTAGGAGGCGAAGCTAGAGGGTCGGAGAGGTGCGAGTCCAGCCTAGCTGATATGATGGCTGGATGCGGTCTGGTTGACAGGTTTCGGATGGAGCATCCGGAGCGGGATATGTGGACGTGGACCAATAGCGTTCATTCCTATCCAAACACCTATTTGGACGGCGAAGTAGACTTCCTATCCTGTCCCACGTTCACTTGGCTAGGCCAAACGGACCATAAATTATTTATGGCCCGGCTGAAGCTAGGAAATAGGCGTAAGTTAGTGGGGTACTGGAAGTTAAAGACCTCCCTTCTGGAGATACAAGACTTCCAAGAAAAGACAAGGGAAAGAGGTCGTGCCGGAGGTGAGATGGTCGGCCACATGATCTCAAGCCCTTGCATTCAGACTAAATTCAAAGCCATGGTACCTACCTTGTCTGGCTCTTGCTGTTATTGTTGCTGCTGTTTTTGCTACTGCGACAGTTGTTGTGTCAGCAGCTTTTACCGCTTTTGCTGATGCAGCTGTTGTTGTTGCTGCGGCTGCTGTTGCTACTGCTTATGTAGTTCCTGCTGTTGCTATTGAGCAGGTGGTTGGGTTGATGTGGAGATAGATGTGTTTTTACGTTTACGCCCTGCCACCGTACTTCATTGATCCTTGGGCTTTGCCAACTCAAGGGCTGATGTTGGTGTTTCCCTAGTTTCAGTGACTGCTGAAACTGTGTTTACTTGTGGCGCTGGTTTGCTTGGAACTGCTTTTTGGGGGCAGTACTTTGCCATGTGGCCTTGCTTCAGACAAGACCAGCAGTTAGGGCGCCAACTCTCGACCACCACTGTCATGTTAGCTTTCTTGAAGGATATTGTTGCCTAGGAAGCCTTCTTTTTCGACTCGCATTGCTACTGTATAATTTCCCAAGTGGACACCGTTTTCGGAGCGTGCCGGGTCCACTCGCTCCATCTCTCCAAAATTACTAAGGAAAGCTCCCAGCAGTTCTGTGCGTAGGTCAGCAGGAGTATTGAATATTTGTACTCGAATTCTCCTCCTCACCCGATACTCTGGCAGTAACTTGATACCTGCGCATTTAAGTTCTGTGCATGCGAACTTTTCTGCTTGTGGGGAAGCAGTACGCCCCACATCGCGAAGCTCCTTTGGTGTATATACTTGGCAGGTATATTCAGCTTCTGGGGGAGCTCGGCCATTTCCTCTTTTTTCATCACCTTAAGCTGATTTGGCCGGATGTCCGAAGTGATGAAGCACAGGATCTTGTCCTCCATCGCCTTCCAGTCTCCAGCTATTGGCTTGAGGAGGTTCCCCTCAATATATTACTTGTACTTGGTAAGGCACAAGTCTTTATATTCATGCCTCTTATCAGCTGTTTTACCCCATGCAGATCATTCTGATTACTTGGGCAAGGGGTCATTTATGGGGTTAAGAGAACGTTCCGCTGTCTTGAAGGTGTTTTGTGAGACAAGTTTCCCTTTAGGGGTTGATTCTTCCGCGCTTTCCTTGGGTGTCTCCAGTACTGCTCCCTTATTTGGGGAGCTTCTCTTTGGGGGAGCATCTCCCTTCATAATGTCTCTTGAGACAGCTATTTCCTTGCCAGCGTTAATTTCTGGGCGGTATGCCTCTTTTTTTTGGGGTAACTGCCCTCGTAGGGAGCTTCTCCCCCGGTAATGTTTTTGGGGCTGCTGCCCCTTGGTTTGGAGGATCCTGTGGATGTTTGGTAATTTACGCCCTCTTGTGCTGCCTCCAAGTTCATGAGCTACGCCTCTTCGTTTTTGAATGCTGCTCCCCCACGTGGGAAGTTATCCTTTGGGGGATTTATCATTTCCTTGCCTGGTGTTGTTTCTTTTTTCTCTCTTCCAGTATATGTGGTCTCCATGGTCAGTCAATGTGCATGGTGAAATCCTTAAAAATCCCTGTTTTGACTGACGTAGAGACGGCGTCCAAAATGGAGAGCCGACTTTGGCGTAAAAAAGATGTGGCGCCAAAGGCGGAAAGAGGGGAGATATAACTGAGAGAGGGAGTGAGAAGTTACATGCGGGAAGTGTTTCCGACCTTCCCTCGCGGGAAGGTCGTAAATTATCAGCTCGGATCCCCCCGTGAGGGGGGAGAGCAGAGAAAGACAGACAAAGTGGGGGTGTGGACAGAACGCTACCCAAAAAGCTCGTCAGGTGTTCCGGGCACGAGAATGTGTCGCCATAACAGCACTGTGGCGCGCGATGCAAGTATCAGAACAGATTCTACACCTTCATCTTGGCAAATAGGCAAAGAAAAACTTAAAAAGCTTAGAACAGCATCTATTAACAACAGACGTTTAATCTTAACCAAAAAGGCCGAGCAGTGTTACGGACAAACCGACAGACATACCGACGGAGTGACATAGAGCCGCTAAAAACTGGAACTATCGTATATCTATATCTATCTATCTATCTCTCTCTCTCTCTCTCTCTCTCTCTATATATATATATATATATATATATATATATATATATATATATATATATATATATATATATATATATATAAAATCATTACAATTTGTTTGAATAGCTATAAAAAAATCTGTCGCTCTACTCAGATAATTCAAAGCTGAGGAGGTGGACAGGTATTGTTTTTATTGTTCTGCCAATTGAAAAAATTTGTAATGAGTTGGGAGGGGGGAATATATACCGTATTTAGCTCTACTCACGTACTGACAACTTTTCCCTGATTTTCTAAAATAAACCTCCATATATATATATATATATATATATATATATATATATATATATATATATCTTAGATTTTATATGAGAAAACATATAAGTCAGTTAAGTGACGCATGCTTTTCCTTGATAAATCTTACTGCGAATTCCGCAGATTTCTACATAGAATTGATGAAATAGTGTGTGCGTATATATATATATATATATATATATATATATATATATATATATATATGTATTTACGCGATACTAAGTTTTCTAGTATTTAGATCTCATTATTTGTTATTCCCTCAATAATTTATCGCAGGAAATTATGAAAAGCTTATTAATTATCAGACACGATTATCACAAATAAATTACTTGATCTGTTTTTCACTTTGTTTTCTTCCTCGATGGAACTGGACAGCTTTTATCTTTTAGTAGAAGATGGTCTAGTTTTACGGTAAGTGTAACAAGATTTGTCTAACAAGTATGTTCATTCTTTTTGATGTATTTCCTTTTAAAATATTGGTTTTTAATGGAATTGCTTATTATAAAAAATAGTATGTTTTTCTTATTTTGTCATTTTTGTTGTTATTATGTATATTTGCACATATTCGTTTTTTTTTTTGTTTATGTGTTATTATCCGTTAGTTCGTTATCCCAACGGGATAGGAACGCCGACTTTTTTTTTTACTGCATTTTCAGCAATTACTGAAATGTCGTCTCACAACGTTTTGTCCAAGTAAGCCTCTTTGGTAGGATTCAAACTGCTATCTTCAGACATTTCCTGCCTTCAACCATGGAGACTCAACGTCTCTATCCACTGCGCCACGGGCTCTGAAATGCGATCAAGGTTGAATTTTTTGGTCTCATGAAACTTACTTTTTTTTTTTTTTTAGTTTAACCGACTCTATCCACTATTAAATCATATATATATATATATATATATATATATATATATATATATATATATATATATATATATATATATATATACAATTCAGTACGGACCCGACCATGGAAGAACAGATAATAAACAAATTAGTAAAAAATCAAAAATAAATAAATAAATAAATAATCTTGGATTTACAAGACCAAAATATCCAATCATACCGTCCTTCCAGTGAATAGAGACATTGGATCTCTGGGGTTTCAAGTGAGAATTGTTTTCAGATATCCGTTTCAATCTTACCAAAAGTCGGTCAGAGGCTTACCTGGTCAAAATGTTGTGAGAGGACAAGATTGCAGTAATTGCTGAGAATGCAGTTAGAAGAGCCGGTGTTTCTACCCGTCGCGGTTACAATGTTACAAAGACCAGAGGCATAGTTGACCAAAACATCGTAAAACACCAACTAAGAAATATGAGGATTATAGTCGGCAATAAATAAATTAATAAATAATACTCATCCCAATAATGGATTTCAATTACATAATATATGAAATATGTATAATATGAATCAAGTAAGCTCCATTCTAAGTAAACTCGTGATAGAATACAAAGTACGCATGCACATAATTATATCATCTATACTCTTATAAATTTGGGGTTTTGTGCATTGATAATCACATGAATTTTTTTTTCTATTTATTTAAAAAGAAAATACAACTTTGCTATGTATGGGTTGTGAATTTGCACTCAACTGCTAAAGATCTGGTTACGTTGCATAACTTTTTAAACATTCAATATAATTAATTCTCTATGTTTTCGGTTTTCTGATGGGACGGTTATCTTTAGTTGGTTATTCTGAGTAAGTATATGCATGTAGATATTGTACATGATTTATACTTGGGTAAAATTTTAGTGACGTGTTTTTTTACGGAAAATTAAAAAAAGCAAAAGTAAACACAAACCTATTTCTAAATATATTAATGCATGTATGTGTATATAAATTTGTTTTTAAAAATTTGCTTACCAAACTCCTCTGTCATTTTTTGTCTACAAATATTAAACTTAATATATTTGGTAATCGAACCCATGTCGAAAATTTATATTTGGGTTTTAGCAGGGGAAACTCAGTGCATAATGTAAAATTTAAAGAAAAATGGTATTCGGCGTAACCTAATAGTTATTTGTTCTTACAGCAAACATGTCTTCATAGCTTAGGCATTAAAGTATAAAGGAAATGAAGTAAATCGTAAATTAAAATGTTTAGGTTCAGTTCTTGTTAAAATGATAGATATATATAAGTTCGAATATAACAATAATGAATACGAAATCTGCATTAATAAAAATAGCACATTGGACCGTATTTTTCGGCCGCCGAGCTTGTCAAACCTAAAGACAATAATAAGTTTCTTGATTGAGCGGGCTCTATGAAATAGTGTCCGCTTTCATGTTGCATACACGCAAATGTATATAAAATGTTACAAAGTGTTTTACTGTAACGGACGCGTAACGCGCATCACGTTGTAACGGGAACAATGTCCCGGGCCTGCGTCGTCTAGTGGTGGACCCCTCCAGCGTGACCAGACTCGTACTGGTCCCTGGAAAACATACCTCCGCTACTCAAGGCACGTTAAACGTGCATGACCCCAAGTCCGTGTGGCGACATTGTCCTCTTCGACCGTCACTCTGGTTTTGTCTGCGTCTTCGTCGTCTGGCGTCAGGGCATACCTTAAATAAACTGCATCTTCACTTATGCTGGCAATCGAAAAACAAAGAAAAAACTCTGAGGTCATTTTCATTTAAACCAAATAAAATAATTATTTGCAATCACTTTACATTTGTTTATAGTCATGTTTTCGTTATCCGCGCTTCGTGATGCAGATTGTATACGTGAGATTTCAGGTTAATTCTCTACCTAAGAACAAGATCCTTTCAAGTTAGTTCTTACTGAGATTTCTGCCCCTGTCACCCCAGGCGGGGCGAGAGCCGATGTGTACGCTTCGCTCGCTGGCCCAAAGACTGCCAAAACCCTTCTAACTCCCTTTTCGAGTAGGCGATCGTTGTTTATATCAAAAGCATCTCCTTTTCTCCATTATCTTCTATTCCCCCCTCTTTCTTCCCTTGTGAATTTCTTTTTCTATCCCTCTATTTTCCTTTACTTTTCCCTTTCTCTATTGTTTTGTGAACATATCTGTCAAACTAGCTTGGTGGTCTCTGAGTTAAAGCACCACGGGTCCCCGACTCCGAGCAGACATTTTGGAACCCAATTCTCGACACTGTCCGAATCAATTACGTTAGTTAAAACTCATTCTCACCATATCCAACTAGAAAAATAATCTCCTTTTTTTCCGCCATTAAAACAGATATGTCTCCCGAGGATCTCATAAACGCTTGTCTTAATCTTTGACACAGTATCAGCACGCCCCCCCGGCCATAAGCATTCTTATCTTCACCTAGCTGAACGGGACACCCGGCATCGTCCGGTGTCCCGTCACATTACAATGTATTACCGATTACTTAGTACCACAACAGTTTGCACTTTTCAAAATAAACAACGCATTCATTTTCATATTTTATTACTTCCGAAATATGTCGTGTTCTGCGATGCAATATTTATATAATTGCCTATGCGTGATAAGCTGTGCGCTCATGTGAATGTTTTGCATCATCATATCTTTTATTGTTTATTACCTGAACACTGTTGATCAGTTTGCCAAAACTATAAAATGTACCAGCGGCTGAGTTATACATACGCTCAAAAGACTATGAAATATTATTGAGGCAAAAGTTTAAAATTCCACAGTATAAGACATCAAATCCGTTAATATATTTTACTTTTTTCTGTGAATTATGCAATTTGGTAACAATACGTGATCGTAATGGTAAAACTGCATAAAATCCTGCAATACATGTGAACTCCGCATAAGCTTTCGTCCCTGCCATTAACAATCTCGCAAATCGTAACTTCTCATTATATGTATTTTATTAGCCACACCACTTTCTGTCGGTATGTGTGTTTATAAGGGGAAAGTTTACCATACAAATAAATAAGACATAAACCCACCCAGCACTGGTATATTCTAGACCAATAATTTATAGCTCGAATTAAATAAAAATAATTAATTTATACTTTCAGCATCACCTATGCCTGTTTTTCTCAATAGTTGTATTTTCAATAATTTCTAATGTAAACGATTATATTATTTAAAGATAATTAAACCATGGGCTAGGCAATAAGTAAAAGGGGAGTATAAACTGTGAAAACGGGGATAACGAAAACCAAAATGTGTTTTTTACCCGGTGGTCACCACTTATCAAGGCCCGGAAGCCACTCAGGGATAAGAGTTATTGCAAGTACAGCACGTTAGTGTGGAGATTTGATGACGTGTTTACTTAAGGGTGCAGTTCATTAGGAATTTGTTAACGGTGGACTTGAAGACATCCAAGTTGTATTCAGGAGGGAAGCAGGCAGACGGAACAGAGTTCCACATGCATGCAGTTCTAAGAAAGCTTTGTTCATGGAATCCATGGAGTTTGGTAAGCAAATTTAAAAAAAAAACAAATTTATATATACATACATGCATAATTGTGTAACGCTTTAAGATTTTGCTGTTACGCACATTTAACCGATTATACATTTTGTTGATAGCAGCATGCTTTAAGCTTTCTAGTGAATTATAAATGATTACGTTTTTACTTTATACGTCTTTGGAATTGACTATATCTAACTTTTATTGAAACAACGTAGTTTATTATTAGCGCTGAAATTTCTTACACTCGCCTTTTTAATGTGTTGCCGAAGAGAAAGTGTATTTGGAATATAGTCAATTTCTCCGAAAATATATTTTTATCGAAATATTTTTTGTCAATTCATCTGTGTAATTATCTTCTCGTTTAAGTTTAAAGATCACGTATGGTAATAATTTCGGGTTCATGAGTTAGACACTAAAGTATTTTTGAAATCGCAGTGGATTTCCAGTAGCATGTTTGCTTTAACTTTGCTTAGATAAGAAAGAGTGTGCATTTGTTTGATGTGTAATGATCAATTTTAAATTGATTGAACGTAACGAAAAGCGTGGACGTCTGTTTTTCTTTTCATGGCAAGGTCAATTATGTACTTACTTGTGTGTGCGCGCCGATTGGATGCAGCGATAACTCCGTGTGATAATGAATGTTTTTTTTGCTGTCCATGCTGTTGAAATAATTTATTAGACTTTTTTTTATTTCAAAATTAAACTAATAAACTGGTTCGAATAGGCAATTAGAAATTACGGACTTGTACCGGAAATATAACACATTCATCAGAATTGATGATTACAAGAAAGATACTTAAATTGAAAGACTAAAATTCAAGCAATTACATATAAACTGATTACAAACCATGTTGAATATGTTAACATCATAACTGATTAAGCACATATCCCACTTACTTAACACTCCTACATAAATAGCCACAGAAGAAAGTGAATTCCCGAGAGAAGAGGCGGGGCACGTGATTTATTATACGTAGATTAAAATCCCTTCAGCTAAGTAAAAATGCACTGGCATTGATCAGAAGTATGACTACGTCATAAGCTAATTAAGAATCGGTAGTTTAATGTTCAACTGTATATAATATTATATTTTATAAAATTTTTATTGGAATAAAAAAAGCAATAACATGGATGCTGGAGGTGATAGTTACAGGACCGGACTTTGGTGAGGTCTCCTAAAGAGGTTCATTATTATTGTTTAGTATAGACATGCTATCACTCAACTTATTACTAAAGAACTATGATCCGAGATACACGCTTAAATAAAGGAGCATGGAATAACGTACCACATGTATATGGATAAATTGAAGATGTTTAGAAAACAGTTAAAGAAGATAAATTAGAAACTTAGTAAATATAACCAAGAATTGTAAGCTAACTCATTGAAATAGAATTTAGAACTGGTAAAATTATGCACTACTATTCATGTAAAAGACGGTGAACTAGGGACTTAAAAACTGTATGCAACTCTCTATTCAAGAGAACGTTGGGGCGCTCAATTAAAGGAGATTTATAAATGTCAATGCTTCTGGAAACAGATCACATACAGTCTACAACGTGTCGAAAATTAGTATATATGAATTAAAAATAAACCTTTACTAAAACTATTGATTAACAAATAAACTTTTACTAAAACTATAGAGAAGTAATCTAATCAGAGGAATAAGCACATATACAGTGTCACTGTTACGATAATCTTGACAATTATTAGTCTCGGCAACACAGCCATAGTTAGATAATGAGGAAACTAATAACAATGCGCAATGTACCTGTCAGTCTGGGTGAAAGATTGACGACGAGAAGTAACAAAATACCTCAAAAATAAATAGACGAGAAAAGAGAAGTGGGGCGAAAAATATTATGTGCAAGATACATAAGAATAACAAACAAAGACTCATGAATACATTTGCATGTAGCAATACAAAAAACACACGAAGAGATATGCGTACTCTCTCATAGCAACTGCAGAGGCGATGAGATTATAACGCCACGCCTTCAAACTAAAATTAATAACACACGAGAACGCAATAAATGTGGACTGTTTACAAAAATATGGAAAATAATAATTGGCTGCAGCTAAATTATATTTAATATCTCCACGTAAGATTTCATTTTCATTTCCAGTAATTCCTGTCAGATATTGATAAAAGTATAGGATATATCAAGGTATTCAGTTCTGACTTCGACTGCCTTATTTAGTACATCTCATATTCGTTCAAAGCTTCCTGTTAAAATATCTACACTGAAACGGCATTACCTAAACTCACACTGTTTATCAGAGAGAAGATGTTTGCTTGTTGTGAACTAGTACTTGGTTACTTAAGGTTTAAATAGTTTTAACAAAAAGTACCAATGAGGAACGGCGGAGTATCGCAAAAAATACATTAGAAAATAATGAACACGCCGAGAATTAATTTAATACTTATAATTATAGAAGCACATCGAACACCCATATAATAATAATAATAATACTAATAATACTAATAATAATAATAATAATAATAATAATAATAATAATAATAATAATAATAATAATAAACACAAGAAAACATCAAATGCAGGTGCTAAGGACAAAGAGAGAGAGAGAGATGATAAACCAGATAATAATTGAATGCAGCAAAATGCCCCCAAAGAAATACAAAAACAGATGCAACCAAGTGGGAATGGTAGTACACTGTGAATTATGCAAACAACTGTATCTCAAACGCACAGACAAGTGGTACAAACATAAGCCTGCAAGATTACTTGAGAATGGGAATCACAAAGTCCTATGGGACATAAATATACAAACTGATAAACCCATCAGAGCAAGAAGACCAGATGTCGTAATATATAAAAAGAAAACAAATCCTGTCAAATCGTAGAATCTGCTGTCCCAGCTGACCATAGGGTGAATATCAAAGAGAAACGAAGCAAATACACAGAGTTAGCTAGTGAGCTGAAAGGGATATTGAGTATGAAGAAAAGACAAATAATGCCTATAATGGTAGGAGCACTAGAACCCACCAGGAAGAAATTTTAAACAATAAACGGGAGAAATTGCATTCAAAGCAATGACTGAAAAAATAAAACGAACAAAAATAATCAAAACAACGAAAATATTAAAGAAAATCCCCTGAATATTGAAAATAACAGACGGGAGCAACAAGCGCGGGTCAAAGACACTGCTTCAAAGGAAAATCATGAAACACTACATGGAACCAAGAACCAACCAAAGCCCAACCCCATCTTCCCATTGCCGCATCACTGCCCTCCAAGAGTGAGACCAAATACCCAAGTAAAGTAAAGGAGGAAGGTGGGACCGGGAAACTGACCATGCCTTCACTGGATAAGTGGGAAGATGACTGAGACCTTGAGGAGGCTTACTGTAACTCAAATTCCAGTGAAAACCAATAGCCGTTGCCAATGAGAAATCAAATCAAGAGGTGAAGAGTACTAGAAACCTGTGGAGTCTTGTTGTTACTCAGTTTCCAGGAAACAGAAAGGCTGATCATGCTGCGAATGTTGGCCAACTTTCTAATTTCACAAACTCAAATAATATGGACGCTGAACAGGTAAGTATAACATCTAATTTCAGGTAACAAAAACATACCGAACAAAGACAGCACAGCCATGATAACCATCAAAAGGAAAAAAAAATCCGAAGAAAGAAATGGACAACAAAAGAGAATAAACCCGTAATGGAATACTACTATGAAAGTCATTCTAAATATAGATATGGAGGTTATCGGAAACGAATGAAAGAACTATGTGACCTATCCAATGACTTCCATACGACAGAACAAAGAATTGCGGACCAAGCAATACTAATACGCAAGAAAGGCTGGCTCTCTAAACTAGAACTAAAGAAATACAGCGAAAAATAAATGATGAAACTGAACAAAAAGCATCCCCCAACGGAACCGCAAGTTGAAGCCCCACAAGTAAAAACACCAAAGGACGACGACTAACAAACAAAGAACGAAGTCCACAAACGTGGAAACCGAGAACAATGAAACAGAACTAACAGTGGTTGAAGCAAATGAAGTAAATAAAATAATACAGCTGATGAATGAGGAAAAAACAAAGCTCCCATCGATAATGAACCAAGAACAGAAGAAAGTAAAAACAGAAACAGAGAGGGTTTACAAGCTCCTCTCACATATCCCAACAAATACACTCACAGACTTAAACAACCTAATTTACTCGGGCGTCAAAATGGTAAGTATGAATCTCAAATCAGAAAAGCAACCGGGGACAAGCCGACCGACAAGACCTGGATGGGAAATAAGACTAGAAACTCAAATACACAAACATAAAAAAGAAGCCAAAAAGAACAACAGTAAGAAAGCAATGTGGTGAAAACGGAACATTGGAAATGTGACTGACATGGAGAGGCTTAACAAGAAACATGACTGGACCAAAAAGTAAAAGCAAAAGAAGTGAGAGTGAGATATAAATCTGAACAATGCTAACAAAGCAGAACATTTGAAACTAATGAAAGCCATATTACCAAAATGTGAACGGAGGAAAAACAAAAACAGAACAACCAAATCTGACAGAAACAAAACACTACTGGAGTGAAATATGGGAAGAGCGACGAGATCACAACAGAAATGCCGAATGGCTGAAAGACATAAAAGAGAACAAGCAGTGAATAAAATCAACAAGGAAACCCTGAAGATAATAATCGAAAAAATGGCAAACTGGAGAACACCAGGTCACGATCGGATACATACATACTGGTTCCAAAAATTCATAATCTTACACGAAAGGCTAGCCCAAAACCTGAGAAGATGTATACAGGAAGCAAGTGTACCAGACTGGATGACAAAAGGTAGACCCACACTGCTACAGAAGGACACGGAGAAAGGAACCGTCCCTAGCAACTATAGGCCAATCACTTGCTTACCAACTATGTGGAAGATACTGACAACGCAACTGAGGGAACAAATCTACCACTCCCTGAATAACCGCAGACTCATCCCCAAGGAGTAGAAAGGATGCCAAAAAGGAAAAAAAGGACACATTACCTGTTTTATATAGATCAAAAGATCCTAAAAGAGGTAAAAATAAAGGAGAAAGAATTTAGCCATTGTATGGATCGATTACAAAAAGCGTACGACAGGATCCCCCAAGCACAGATAGAATGCCTAAAAATGTATAAAATACCAAGCAGGATAACCAACGTAATAGAAAATGCAATGAAAACATGGAGACTTGAATTGACAGCCGATGGACATAACATAACAGAAATTAACATACAAAGAGGAATATTTCAAAGAGACTCACTATCAACACTACTGTTCATCATAGCCATGATGCCCTTGAACAGTATTCTGAGAAAGTGCCAAGCCGGATACAAGTTCTCCAATACACAGGAAATAATGAACCACCTGATGTACATGGAAGATCTGAAACTATTTGCATGAACCGAAATGGAGCTAGAGACACTAATCAACACTACCAGAATCGTCAGCCAAGATATCCAAATGGAATTTGGAATGGAGAAGTGTGCACAACTAATTATAAGAAAGGGAAAACTGGAAACGACAGAAGGCACAGAACTACCCAGACAAACAGAAATGAGGGCACTAGGGGAACAAGACAACTATAAATACTTGGGAAGTCTGGAATCGGAAACACTCAGAGCAACAGAAAAGAAAGAGAAAATTGGAAGGTAATACCTCTAGAGAATAAGAAAATTCATGGAAACGAAATTATATAGCAGAAACCTAATAAAAGGTATAAATACATGGGCAGTATCACTAGTAAGATACTATGGACCGTTTATAGGGTGGACAAAGGAGAACTGAGACAACTCGGCCAGAAGAAACAGGAAACTCATGACCATGCATAATGCACCACACCCAAAGAACGATACTGTCTACGTGAAAAGGAAAGACGGCGGGAGAGAACTGATCTGTATAGAAGACTGTGTGAAGGATACGAAATAAGAACTAGACAAATACATAATGCAAAACACTGAAAGGATAATTGTGGCAGCGAGAGACACTGAAAAAACCAACAAAACAGAAAACAGAGACAAATGACAAAACTAGAAAAGAAAAATGGGAAGAGAAACAACTCCATAGAAGATTCATAAGAATGACAAAAGATGAGAATAACGAAAACACCTAGACATGGATGCGAAAAAGACATATAACCCGTGAAACTTTATCTCTAATAACTGCAGCACAAGATAACTCGATAAGAACCAACCATATCAAAGCAGGGATCGATAACACACAAGAAAACAGCAGATGGAGACTATGTGGATAGAGAGACGAAACGATACACCATATAGTAAGTTAATGCAGCAAACTGGCCCAAAAGGAATACAACAAACAGGCATGACTAAGTGGAGAGGGCGGTGCACTGGGAATTATGCAAACGACTCCATTTTGAGCGTTCAGATAAATGGTACAAGCACAAACTCGCAACAGCATTCGAAAACGAGAACCACAAAATCCTATGGGAGACAGACATACAGACCGACAAACCCATCCAGGCTAGAATACCAGATGTCGTAATAATTAACAAGAAAGAAAAATCCTGTCAAATCGTAGAATTTGTTGTCCCAGCTGACCACAGGGTGAGCATGAAAGAAAAGGAGAAACAAAACAAATACACAGAGCTAGCCAGAGAGTTAAAAGGGATTTGGATTATGAAGAAAAGCAAAATAGTACTGGTAATAGTAGGAGCACGAGGGACAATTTCGAAAAACTTCGAAAAAAGAATGTCAGAAATTGGAATAAGAGGAAGAACTGCAAAAATACAACGCCTAACGATAAAGAAAACGGCTGAAATATTAAGGAAACCTCTAGAATGTGGGAATAACACAAAACAATATAAGAAAGAAGCGTTACAGAGAATGAAGAACGCCGAGGCTGCATATCAACAAGTTCTACACCATCATCATGCATCCCCCCATTGTCTCATCACCATCCCCCCATAGAAAAGTGATACCAAAGAGCCGAGAAGGGTCAAGGGGGATGGAAAGACCGAGGAGAGAGCGCTTCCCAGACCTCCACTGGACTAGCGCGAAGAGGACTGGGATTGTGGGGAGGCTTAGTGCCACTCAAATTCCAGTATAAACCAATGGCGACTACCAGCGAGAAATCGATGGTATGAGGCTGTTGCAATGATGCAGATTTATCTGCAAATGCTGTCGAAGGAGGTGGAGAGAGCTGGTCTTCTGGAGAGACTTGTTGTCGCTCAGCTTCCAGAGACAACCAGAGCTCTACAAACCGATCGTTTGTTGACTTGTGTGAAGGCTCCAGGTGAGCCAATAATCATCTTTATATATAAAGTCGTACCGTTCGTGTAGGAGTAAAACCGTGTTTACAAATTTCCTTCAATCAAGACAAATACTAGCATAAGACTAAACCTAGCATAATGCTGGTCTGTCAGTTAGGGAGGTGCCCGCCATTTTTCAAGCGAAACGTCAATGGGCAAGATCATATCCTATCTATTTATACTCTCCTATAACTAGACCACCTGACCAAGCAAAACACACCTGGCATGAAATCTCTGATCAAGGGTTGATAAACACCAGTTTTCAACGTCAAGTTCCAAGTGTCAGGCCACATTATATAAGATACTTAAGCAACGCAACATTGTGATTGTGCACACAAATTTGATGTTTGCCACTGTCAGGATGGCGTCTAGTATGCGGGTGTCTAACTGCTTTGTTAATTGCAAGTAAATCACTTTTCTCCAATACTGCCCCCTTCAACCAATCTTGAAAAATATGGCATGGTTGTTTTCCATTACATTTGTCAACATTTATTGCACTGTGTCTCTTAATTTCGGATTTCAAAATTACATGTCCAAAAACATTTTACATGTTATGAACGATCCTTTTATCTTGGGATGCATATAATTATTTTGAAAATTTTAAGCTAAGACTGTCTTTTTTTTACATACGCACTAAAGATGTACCCAATCGAAATAAAAACGAATCTGATAAATGGGTATTGGCACGATTGAAGGTTAATACATTAAGTGTTGTAGCAAATAAAAATGTATTACGGAGAGAAATATGTCGACAGACCAACAGAATATGTTTAAATGAAATAAGAGTAATATTAGCAATTATGAAAAGAGCAACCGACCATAAAGCTGACAGACATGCCGAGAAATAGTTAAATTGATCACATTAACGAATTCACGAGAGGCGAAGAGGTGGTCATGAAAAGGGAGCAGTTCGATGTGAAAATAAATAAAAACCAAGAAACAGCAAAAAGAAGTGTCGGAGGTCAATTGAGAGAAGCATAAAAATCAAATGAAAGATGAAAAACCAAAAAGAAGAGGTAAACAAAGGCAGGAGCGATAATCTGCAGAGAGTATATTACTTTGGCAAATGAGAGAAAAAGAGGCAGCTAGACAACGAATTACTGCTTTGAGATGACAAGAAATTGAAGATTGCAGTAGGAAACGAATCGCTCTACGGCTATAAAAATATTGTCTTACATGAGTTTTTAAAGAAAACCTTCACAAATTATTCGGTATTGCCGAGTTGTTAATTAAATGGCTGCTGTTCTAGACAAGTGCTTGAAAGGATTCTACTACTGCCTCAGTTGCTGCAGAATAGGATCTTGGCTACGGTCCTATCAATAAACAGTTTATGCAAAATCAACGCAATAGCAAACACTTGTTTGCAATGCCATGTGTGTGTGCATGCGTGCATGTGTGTGTGTGTGTGTGTGTATGTGTGGAATCATTCCTGTAGAATTCTAAGCATAGTTTGCCACAGAATTTAGGAGTCTTGGTCCACTTGACAGTGGGGCAACTTTAAATCCACGTTTTTAATAGTCTGGAAGAAGAAACTACATGAGAATCAAAAGCCCAATTTTTCAATGAACAACAACAAATGAGGAGATCGAAGAGGATATATTGGATGAACACAAAGTTGTCATGAAAGAAAGATGGTTCCCAGGTAAAACCCAAATATATAGTTTCACATAGATTTAAGTACCTTATATATGTAGTTTCCTGTCTGCAGACCAAAAACTCTAGCAGAAGTCTGGTAGGCAAAACTTGTTAAACCAAAATATATACGTATACATAATTACATATGGAAACACTTTTGTGTTTCCTGTAAGCTTTTTACGCAACTATTATGCAAGTATAAATTATGTAGAATATCTGCGTTAATATAATTACACGTAATAGTTCACTAAAGATGATCATCCCATCAGAAAACCGAATAAACTAATAGGGAATTAATTAAAATTAATGTTTAAATGAATATGCAAATAGGCTCGATCTTTGGTAGTGAATGCTATTCCAAAACGCACATATAAGAAAGTTACTTTTTCTTTTTAAATAAATAGAAAAGAGGGTTGCCTTTTTTCTGTTGTTATTGGCCTTCGGGTTGTTTTCCAAAACAGTCGGCGGGACTCGGCGAATACTAAGCGGATGACGGTGATCAGGCTGGGTTTAGTGTTGTTAAAAGTCAGTTTTGATGTTGCTCGATATATGACCAAAAAAGGTCATAAGGACTTAAGGTCGGGAGAATATGGTCAGTAAGCGAAGTGTACGAAGTCGTAGCACTGCTCCTGAAGCCAATCGATTTTCTTTGGATTTCTGCGCCAGCGAAACTACTGCTTCCATACATAGTCTGCCAGTGGCCATCTGATTCATCAGAAGATCCCCAGAATCTTCAGAATTACCAGATACACATTGGTGTTGAATTTTAAGCCGACTATATATATATGAGATTGTACGATGTGGTCATAGCGTGAAACCACACAAAAGGCCATAACCGTGGCTGGAAACTTCGTATGGTTATTGCGAAGTATCATTTTGAGGGTGTTGGTAATGGTTCGGTTTTCATAACTTGGATCGTGTAGAGCATGAGTTGTACATCGCCGCATCTCCTATTTCACTCGTTGAACATTGTGTCAATTTAACACAACGAGTAAACTAGTAGATGGTCGGCAAACAAAAAACGATTATCCTCAAAAAGAAATGGAATCATGTCGTCTTTTCTAGTGCGTCAATTAATCGTTCCACCTATAGCCTTTTTAGGCTTAGAAGCAACTAAATGATAGGCGTTAATGGATATCGAAATAAAATTTTGATAATCCATATTATAGCATCGCTTCTCGTGATTTAATAGTCAGCAGGAAAGAGCTGGTCATAAGAATACTCTGTATATTGAAATTTCGTTATATTAAGACACTGGCAGAAAGTAATGAAAACTACTGATAATTGTTGTAGGGAGTTGAGCGCATGTTTACAAGTTTGGCTCAATTTGTTAAATAAACTGAAGAATAGAGATATATAAACATGTTTCTAGTTTATTTGCTATCTGTCTTGAAACTTATATGGGATAAATATTTGAAGACACACGTTTCTTGCTCACCTATAAATAATAATGTGATAATATAAACACACCACGTGACCAATTGTTCAACTTTGCAATGTAAGACGCTAAGTGAATATTTTATTTGTCTGCAACTGACAAGTGTCCATGAATATTTTAAAGAAAACATTTTATGTGCCAGAAGTCAATAAGCACTTTAATATTCCATCGCGAATATCTTACAACAATAAACACATTTCAGTCTACACAAAGTTTAATAATGCCAAAAAGGTGTAGAGTGTGAAAGATAGAGAAACCAGCATAGTGTTAATGATATATATATATATATATATATATATATTGCTATACGCACCCCGAGAAAATTTTGAATAGAATATGTTACGCTTGCTATAATATGTTGCATTTATATCTGCAGTTAATTCAGTAAGGGCATAAATACAACATTATTTCAAGATTTTATAGTGGATATTTATACATTTTTTATAACTTAGAGAAACATAGATAAAGATGGTAGATTTTCAATTGAATTAACGCAGATGTTAAGTATTTTAAAAATTAAAACCACGTAGTATTCGCAGCCAATAAATATCGCCGTGGTATGGTTAACTCACACTAGCTTTTACGAGGAATGATATCCTTGATCCACCTTATATTACTTTAAGTATCAACAAAAAATTAGAGATCAGACTTGATAAATTATTTCCATGAAATCTAATCAGATTAGGGGACCTAAATAAAAGGTGCACTATACCATGCTAGCATTGTCAAAAAGAATTATCTAATGATTAAATGATAATCAACGAATGTTCGACATTTTTGTATCCTAATCGGAATCAGTTTAATCGCTGATTTCGGATTCAAATCGATGAGAGGGAGATGAATCCATTCAGGTGCACCGGAAGAAAACTACATATGCCCCATGCAGTGATTTACTGCACAATACATTCAGCATTCAAGTTTACATTGCACTTTACGTTCCGTACTGTCGATCTTATAAAATTACTAGCAGTAAAACTTGGCATTTCCTCAGAGTTTACTGGTGTTCAACGTATGTTTCAATCTGTAGTATTTTAATTGTAATCGAAGTCGGTGTAATCATCGATTTCGACCCGAAATAGATTGATTGTCTGTTCTAGTTCACAAGCATCAGGGTTCACCGAGATGCAACTTGATATAGCTCCAATAAATGACGTTGACATTTTTATTTCACTCTAAAGAATTTACCGTCGATTTTCGAATATACATAGCAGAGTGATCCCATGTAGCCAAGGATTTGACAATAATTAACGAATGTCTCATACTCTTATATTTCTATTGTCATCAAAACTGTTTTAATCGACTATTATTACATCAAATCGCGGTGCTCGGGGAGAAAGCGTCACATGATTCGCGGTAACGTATGCCGCAACACATTATAGTCTACAGTAAAAAAATACTGTTAATTTTATAACATCCTGGAAAACCTCATCAGTATGCCCTGTATGTAAGAATTCAGGTGAAAAGTAATCTCCCTCTCAGTACAGACCAATATGTCTCCTGTGTGTCATGAGTAAATTGTTGGAATCCATATTAAATAAAGAAGTAGTCAACCACATGAACAGAAACAACATTCTTAGTGACATGCAATATGGTTTCCGCTCTGCAAGATGTACAGCACATGTGCTAACGGTTATATCACATAGGATTAGTGAATCTTTGACAAACGTTTCTTTTTAAGGGCAATTGTTCTTGGCATATCTAAGGCCTTCTATAAGGTATGTCATAAGGGCCTACTTCACAAGATTTCCAGCTACGGTATTACTGGTAATGTTTTCTCAATCATTAAATAATTTCTCTCCGATAGGTTCATAAGATTAGTGGTTGATGGGCAGAAATCAGAAGCCCACAGTATTAATGCTGGAGTCCCTCAGGGGTCCATCCTTGGTCCAACTCTCTTCCTTATCTACATCAATGATCTCCCAAAACACATACTTAAATCATTCGTTGACATCTGTGCTGATGACACGACCATCTACGGCAACACATCAAAGGCCGTAAATGACAAAGTTCTCTCTGATTCTCTCTCCTTTGATCTTGAGCAGGTGGTGCAATGGGGGAAGAGGTAGCTGGCCACTTTTAATGCATCCAAAGCCAAGCTTCTATCTTTAATGCTTTGATTCCCATCTGGCATCAATTGGAATGGATGGCTCTCGTCTTGGAGAGGCTCCATGTTTTTACAAGCTTCTGATTTTGACCTTTACTCCTGATCTGAAATGGAACACGTACATCAAATCGGTTGCCAGGGACGCTGGGAAAATGGTAGGATCCTTCTACCGCTCCAGAAGATATCTCACTAATGATGCAATTCTCTATCTGTATAAATGCCAAGTACGTCCAAGGATGGAGTACAGCTTCCATATCTTGGCAGGAACTGCTAAAATCAGCCTATCCTGCCTTGACAGAGTACAAAATAGACTTCGTGGTTTAGTGGGGGATGCCCTTTTCTCTTCCCTGCAACCTCTCTCCCACAGAAGATACGTTGCGAGCCTGTCTTTGTTTTATCGTTATTTCCATGGCAAGTGCTCGTCTGAGCTCCAATCCCTCGTCCCCCCATCGCCAATCTTTCACGAGAAACACCCGTCTTGCTTAAACTACTGTCAATAATTTTCCCCACTCTTTATCTGTGCCTAAATCCAAACATAGATTCCATGAGTAAAGCTTCTTTCTTAGAACTGCACGCCAGTGGAACTCTCTGCCGCTTGCCTGTTTCCCACCTGACTACAAGTTGGACGTCTTCAAGTCCAACATAAACAAACTCCTGACAAACCGCCCCCTTAAGTAAGACACTCTATCAAACCCCCAATACTAATGATTACTACAATACTATCTCATTGATTACTGTACACGCAATAACCCTTATCCCTGAGTGGCCTTCGGTCGTTGATAAGTGGTGACCCCCATGTAAAAAAAATCATTTTTATTATGATTGTATGAATCAAAGTTTGAAATACAAAATTCAAGTATAATTATTTTTACTGTGATCTAAACACACAATTACGATTTACTGCGTTCTTCACATCTATACGAACCTACTCCTTAATTTTTATGTTTTATTTAACTGCATGCGCGACGAAAATTGCTTGAATCATGCCTAACAATGAACAGTATAGTAGCATGGTGCAGTTGATCTTTAATCAGAAAAATCATTTCGAACGCGCCCTTTTCCATTTCAAAGCAGTTACTCTTTGTTTATATGTCGGATGTTTTGGTTTCTTTGCTAATAAAATTTGGCAAATGCACTTGTGATGTAAGGATGTATGGGTTAAATTTGGTCAAACTCATCTTATATTTGATTGTTTTCGATTATCCATTGTTTATATTAGAATATAAATGTTATCTTAGAACATTGCCAGATAAATAAAATATATTTAGTTTAAATTTTTTGTATAATAACTCTACCCGTTCAATAGTCAATAATTAACTCTCCCTATATATCCAGGTATCTACTTTTCTATCTATCTATCTCTTTTAATTGTACAATGCTCATTAGTTTTAATAATAGATATAATTACTTGTTTACTAATTCAGTATTTGCGAGAGAACACATCTAATGGAACACTCGGATATGATTGTATTGTAACATAATTAAAGAAGAAGCCACTTTTAATTTTGTTCAAATACCACAAAATATGTGTTAAGAAAAATACATGAAAGAAATATATTTTATTTTTACCTGTATTATTAAACCAATGTCTTAGATGCACATTTAAAAATACACATGTGATATATATCCGTGTAAAAAGTAGATTTTTTGTTAATTAAAACAAAGCAAAAAGGGAATAGTCTGTAAATTAGAAAATGAACAAATGTGCGTAAAATAAACGTAAAAGAAAGTCAATTGCAATATATGCGTGTCTTAAAATAAGCATGAAAAATATTTGTAAAAAAATATACAAAGAAAATAGAAACGGAAAATAAAGCAAACCAAGATAACATTTAAACATAGTAATAACGGTATGTAAGATCAAACGCAAATTCAGGTGCTACCGTGGTAAGAGGTTTATTTTGTTCAATTATGTTGTAAATTTGCTGTTACTGTCAGTTTAAAAAAAGGAGGAATATAAAAATAAAGAGGGTGTTTTAGGCAGAAAATAACCAGTGGTATGCAAAGAAAAAGCCACGTACCTACAACGCTGAGAATTAAGAAAATTCCGATTAAAAAAAAAAAATTTCTCCTCTAAGAGAACAAAAAAAAACAACGTTTTCTCGGCCGATAAAAGAACTTTTACGGCAAACGAATTTACATTATTGAAGAGAGAGTATTTCCTAGAAAAATTGTAGCCATATTCCAAGCTATTTTGGCTATTATGTCGGCGAGGAAACAAATAAGGTTCAATCTGGTGAAATCGTTTAAAATACAGGGGTACACGAGTGAGGGTGACCCACTAGATGTCAAGAAGATAAAATCTTGATTACAAGAAATAGTGGTGATTTGACAGCATATAAGCAGTTGACTCTAGCTAGATGGGCTGGAGAGCAGGAGGACGCTTATGCAAATAACATCAAACTGTAATTAAGATTAACTCGTTCGTGGGAGTGTGTATGCAAAGGCTTGCAAAATTTATTTTATTACAAGGTTACCTGACGCATACTCCAAACTTTAAAACCAGAAATCTGACGGTGGTAGGCATATCTAAATTCAGATTTCTTACTTTACTATAGCAAACGCTACCATGCTGTCGCAACCGGAGTCCACTCTGTAATGAGTCTTACATTCTAACCAGGAGCAGTCCGAAAACAAGTATAAACTCTTAAATATGCGACCCCAAGTGTCACATTGTGAGAGACTGCCAAAATTTGGATCCCATAGCTATCGAGCTAAAGATCGTTCGGTAAACTAACAAAGCGACGAGCCATCAGCGGCAGACTACTTTCTCCAAAATGATATAAATATTGATTTCCTGAAGACTATCGTCCGTGGTAATGGAATGTGGTGTACGGCATTAATCGAAACTGGATGCTCTCACACAATCGAAGTTTCGAATTGATATCGAAAATTGAGGACATAGACAGTGGACATAATGACAGTTATATTTACATTCCAATCATGCCGTTGTAGAGTGATCATTATTTCTAATAATCAGAGCGACGATCAGGAGCAACTTTGTGTTAGAAAACGATATGGAAGCATCGCATTTGGACCACCAGGTACAGTTGTAGTTGGATACGAAAAATTTCCACGTGTGCGGTTATCTAATCAGTGAACTCTATTCAATCTAAACTTTGAGCATCAAGGCCATACGTAGATCGCGGCATGAAAATAAGCAGATGACCGTGCACTTGGTGGATTCGCGATGGCGTGCGCGAATATCAATGGTCTGCAGAAATGCGATCAGAATATTATAAAGAAATCCGAGCATTGGGCAACAATAGTTGGCTGGGGCCGGACGCGAAAAGTAGCTCGAACGTCTGAAGGGGCTAATTCCGGTGATAGCTGTGATTCAACGGAATAAGGCAAAGATGCAGCCAGTAGTCCACTCCCACGGACTTAACAATCATGTGGATGTATTCACGGCCAACGCAAATTTTTGCGTTCTTAAATGCGGGAATGGCGCTAAAAATGCTAATTTCTTCGCTGCCGGACTTTAGAAGAGAATCTATCTAAATCAACGAAACACCATAGCTATACCAGACTCTGAAGATCGATTAAAAGAGATACTGTCGGGAACGTTTTGGATTTGGATATAACGTGTCTCCTCTCATCATGAAGACCATGTTCAGCAGGATTCTATTTCAAGAGAAAGCTATGAATCATGCGAAATCGACTTCATCGACGATATCTTTGTAGCCGATGGCGTTGTGCGTGCCTCTCACGTCAAATAGGGTTTGGATCGATTTTGATTGGACTGCAAGGACTTGGAACGGCGATTCGTGTTCGCGGTTTCAAGAGAACAAGGTGTTTTACGGTTATAGCGAGGAAACGCGTTATCAGAACTTCCTAATATTGTCAACTGACAAACCGTATTCTCCTTGTGGCAAGACCTGTTGGGAGATTCCATGTATGTGCCTTGCTGAGGTATGAATTCGGGATGATCATGAGGAGGAGCTATTTAGTTCACGAATGGCTGAGGTTACAAAGTTACAAACTTCATACTCCAGCTTATGATATGTGAAAGTTGATTCAGTTAAGTGGAAAAACTTTTCTTTGGTGGAATGGTTCGTGAATGGACAGGAATTGGACGTATATGTCGATTTAGCGGTCTAACCACTATTACAAATACACGAGATGTCAGTGGATTGCGCTTGTTGCTTGCGATCCGAAAATGATGCACAGCATATTAATTTGGCTTAACTAGATGCCTTGTTAGCGAGAGTTTACTTGTTTCTTCAGTTATATGGCCACGTCTTACACGTAACGACATACTGTGTGTATGTATGTGTATGTGTGTGGGGGTGAGTGTGTGTGTGTGTGTGTGTGTGTGTGTGTGTGTGTGTGTGTGTGTGTGTGTGTGAAACTGGGCTTGGGCCTCTCTAAACGGGAATACACAACTTCACATTCAGGTTGTCAATGACATGGTTATTCTGAGACGATTACGCATACTCATAGAACTGATAACAAATACGACATTTGAGGTGACAGAGCATTTGTTCACAGCAATGCATGTAGCTGAGCTGAAACCAATTCGTATTATGGCTATTCATAGAAACAGTGCAACCCCAGAAGTGCGACATACCAATTATTTCGCATTATGCGTTTGTCCTGTCACGACAGAGAGCAGAGATCAAGTAGGCCATAAAAATGTGCGAAGAATAACCATCATTATATCGAGTTGTCCGATAATTACAAATAAGACGATGATGAATTAGAACATATCGATTTCCACGAGTATAAAATGGAAGCATATACTACCGAGGAAGCACCATCTCTGCGAAGGAGTACTTTAAAAAAATCAACCACAACCGGGATATCGCCTATGTGATAATAAGATCATGGCGGTGTGTAATAATGTTGTGGCGTACCGCAGTAAAAGAACGCCCACGGTTAGCGTGTGCTCTCTGTTAAGATTCACTGTTACTCGAACCTATAACTCGTTAGATACGAAGAATAAGATACTTAATAATTAAGACGAGACTGTGGTTCGAGGTTACAGTATAAAATACCTATACATTCCGTATACGTGAGGTTGTTTTCAGTTGGAAATGTGAGGGAAAGAAAAACAAAAGGTTGTTGGAGAATAAGCGAAGGGGTGGTTATGAGAACGAATATCTAATGTGCAATGTTGAGAGTTAAGGATTGATCTGACCCGTTTTCTTCTTTTTCCGCTTTATAAACAAGCAAACATTCCATCGAACACAACTAAACATTGTACGTTGAACTAATGTACGTAGCGCTAATAGGGATTAATTCCTTGATAAACATATAGGCAATCTTTTGAATTTATAGGAGCAGTTTGACGGATCCTGAAAAACTTCAGCAAAAGAATTAGAGAATTTGATATCAAACGGATGGCTGAGTATCATTGCGGATAACATTAATGAAAGCGACTGAAATATCATGGTTAACCATTGAATTCGGAAGATAATATACAGGAACTACAACCATAAAATAACGGCTACAGAATTACATCATGAAAAAGAAAAAAACTTACATAGTGTTAGGAAAGTGAACTTTATAATTATATATTCACGTCTTCAAAAAATGTTGACATTAACTGCCACCATTTTGAATAGTGGTGGGGCGACAAAAACATTGAAAGAACGAGAATAAAATTAACTATCAAACTTTCTAGTGGAAAACTGTATAGAGATTTAGAATATCAGAAAAGCTTATTGCCCCTTGAATCCTAGCACAAAACAATAGTTGCTCCTAATGAGAATTCGATAGAAAACGGATGTTGCGATAACATAAATTATTTTGCAGATGGTATCATATCAAGGGAGAGTACTGTAAATCTAGGAGCACTGCCACATGCAAATTCCTGTCTAACGCAACCAGAGAAAAAAAAACATCATTTTTCGGGGTTTAACGTTTCTCTAGACAGTGTCCTCGCCCATTCGAAGCGAAATTATTTTCCTGTACTGTCTTTAATTTCCCGGTAAAAGTTATATATTTGAGAGTTATGTATTGAATCACCATTCATCTAAAATACATGAAATGTAACAAATATATTACAATTGCGTCTATCATGTTAGTCTGTCTTGACGTCATCTTCGCGAAACGATTTTAGTTTCCACGAACGGTACGTTAGATTCCTCGTCCAAATCCTCACGTTCATATCGGCACTTCTGCTTCGGTTGGTTGGTTGGTTATTTAATGCCGAATCCAAAGATTTTGAAGAAATATTTTTTTAATAAATATATTTGTTGTTTTCACGTCGGTTTCTATTTAACCCATAGTTGGGACCCTAACAAGTACTACCACTCCGGGTTAGAGTGGACCTGGGAGGAATGGTAATTAAAGGGTGGCTCCACACTCCCCAAATCCCACAAGCTAAGGCATCACCACTGGATATAGTTTAAGGTCATATCCAGGACCCTCATTGAGGGACTTTTACCCTCTGCAGGGGGGGGGGCAGTCGGCGTATTCTAATGCCCCACCGGCAGGGCCCACTTCTGCATCGGATAATGAGTCGGTTATATATCTGATACGCTGCTCGAATTGCAGCATTATATTGTAGCGATTAATGCAGTTTTCTATACGCATTCTTCGTTGTGAGCATTTCCTATACTGTGATAGGCGTTTTCGAAATTTTCAGCATGTCCACATGTAAAAGAGACCCTTAATAGTGTCTAACCGCTGACGACATAGAGGAAATCCTTGCATACATTTAAACTTTTTCTCTTTTCCAAGTTACGCAGGTATACATGTATGTTTTTATTTTTTTTTTATCCAGAGTTTAACATTCAGATGCCTTCAAATGTTTTCTTTTTTATTGCATATATATATATATATATATATATATATATATATATATATATATATATATATATATATATACTGATGTGTATTTTCGTGGTATTTTTCTTTGTATATGGAAACGTGAGGCTAAACTGTTTTATGTATTAGGCAAACAACTATATGAAATGTAAGATGTATGGATTCGCCGTAATTTTGTTTTAACGGTACAACAACTTTCGCCAATAATTACTATTTTATTGCATAGTTAGTCCCTGCAACAGTATAATATCAATTAATTCTGTTCATGTACATTTCTAATCTGTTTGTGTACCAAAAAATGTCACTAACGTATATTATAGTATATATACTGTGTAGTTATTTCCTTTTTAGCCAGAAAATGTTGTCTTCTTACCAGAACAGTTTCAGTTTTTGGAACTATCAGTCTTTATGAACACTTTTTTCATAAATTGTCTGAAAAAATATAAACAAAAATAAATGGTGCGTGGTTTTGTCATTCTCTCCTCGTTTCCATCTTCCACAATATTATTCGGCAAAATTACTCTGACCTATACTAATTAACCTTCCATTTAATTTTTTATGTATCACGGCTACGTCTTTCATCCCTGATATTTTTCACTAAACATATATTTCTTCCCCGTCAAATACTATATAATTACACGTTAATTCGTTCATTACCTAATAGTATTAAATCTCCATAATTTATTTTAATTTTCTATAGGTTTTTAATACACAACTTAGACATGTGTAAATTACAGAGAAACTTTCTCATATGAGTACGGTCTTCATGGGCAATGGTAAAATAGATTATTTTATTATTTGCATTTCCGCAATTAAAATTCCGAATAATTGTACAAATAAATAGATAAATCATGGTTATATTTTTGTCACAAATATACAGCTGTAGTTTAGTATGTTTATATAATATATTGTGTGTTTATATTATTCATACATTCAAATTACATGGCGTTCGTGCGAAAATTTTCATTTCGATGTAGTTTTTAAGTGGGGGGTATTTCTATTAAGAATCACTTACTCGACACTATGTTATTTTACAAACATCATAGCGTATAACTTTTTAAAAGAATGTGAGGGCGTTACTGTGTTTGAAGGCGTTAACATTAAAAAAGTCCGTTGATTGCGACTGCAACCAAATATTCAAGAACTATTACTTCTGCGAATATCTCGTATTGCGCTGAGAATATATACGACAACTTCAGTAGGATGACTCTTTTTCGATGAAACTAGTTCGGTCTTTTATCTGTTCATTTTTAATCAGATTATTAGAGAATACATATATTTTCCGGGCATTGTCAGGGAAAAATACTAAACTATTCTTTTTACATCAGTTATACGACGCCAATGTGTCTGACATTTCGTTATGGGTAATTGAGCACAGCAAAACACGATTGTTACACTTTGTGTAATCGCATGATTAGTTTGTTTTTACAGTTAAATAGTAAAACACAAACAAACAAAAAAACTGAGACACTTAAAAAAAATGGAAATATACAAATACTTTTTAACTATAAGACCGAGTTCATAAAGAAAAGAAAAAGATAAAAAAAAAGATAAAGAAGGCAAACACTCTTTGGAGACCTTTGCAAATCGTAAGTATTTTTTTTGTTATTTCTCATTGGAATAATAAATTATGTTTGAAAATAGACAGTAAAATATAGTAGAATGAAATGAACTTTTACATTTGTGATGAAATATTTAAATAAACTCTTGGACTTTACATGCATCCGCGCAGTCATGGAGTTAACAATAAATTATAGTCTACATTGCACTGTAGTGAATCTGCTGTTGATTTCTTAATTTATTTTATATATAACAACTTGAATATTAGTTCAATTTTAAAAATTCAAGTATTATTGTGTAAATGTTCTTTTAACAGAAATATTCATTTCGAACGCATTCCTATCATATAAAATAAATGAAATTTTACATTTGTGATAAAATATTAAAATAAACTCTTCGACTTGGAATTTATTTATACATTGTACTTGATTAACAATGGGAATTATTTTATAGTAATTATATGGTGCCTTTTAAAAGTTTTTTTCTCTTAATTTCTATATCAATATCGTTCCCTGAAAGTTTATTATGCATGCATTACTATGAAATCTAACATGGGCATATGTAAACATATAGATTCGTGAGGTTAACACTCCTAACATTATTACTCGTTTATTATGAAACTATAAGAGAAACTGATTGTTGTCAGAGATGGAATGATGATAAACGAATATTTCATACTGCCATATTCTTATCGTCATCGAAATCGGTGTAATCACCGATCTTTCAATCAAATTGAAAAGTAACAAAGATTGCGGATGCATGTAAAGTTTTCACTCGATGTACTGAGAGGAGTCCTAAACTAGACTGCTCTCAATGCATCGAGTGAAAACTTTACATGCATCCGCGCAGTGATGGAGTTAGCAATTTTTTTTCAAACATTGCAGTAGTTGATATGCATGAAGATGTGATGAGACCGGACGTGGAGCAGGATCGAGTGATTATTAACGAATGTTTCATACCTATATTGTTTTGTCATCTAAATCATAGACACATATTAATTGTGCTTTAAACGGAAATATTCATATACAACGCGCCATTCTTATATCCAAACAATCTACTGTCTATTTCATATGTCCGTTTTACTACTCGTTTGAAGATAATGGCTTGAATTTAAGTTTAAAGATAAAAATAAGTTATTGTGAAATTCTGCATTAAACAGCGCCAATCATTTCAAAAGAGCTCCTATCATACCAAAGAATGTAGCGTTTCTTTTATATGTTGCGTTTTTATGTTCGGGTGTTAAAGAACCTTCTCAGATATGCTTGTGATGTAAAGCTGTGTAATGCAAAACTTTAGTCAAAATCGCATGTTTACTTATTCATTAAATTACTTCGATGAACGAGTATCGATACTTATCAAATACATTCCCATAAAGGTGCTATGTAAGTGCACTGACAGGTACGTTAAGTAGGTACGTGATAAATTTCGTAAAAATACGCACAGCCGTTTTACATCAAAAGGGAACGAACTCACAAAAACACGCACTGACAAATCC
>NC_136496.1:16257650-16452650 GCF_053919585.1 Euprymna scolopes | reverse complement strand
AAAGCAAAAATTAAATACTATGCTTGATTTGCTCTTTAAACATAAGCATTAATTTTGAACACACAAATTCCATTAAGTTTATTTATTGCGGATTATTATCCTCATCTTTTCTTAGTCGTTTCACGACGTTTCGGCCAACTATTCCTCTGGCCTTCGTCAGTTGGTAACCGCGACGGATAAGAATTCTGAATCTTCTGACAGAATTCACTACTATTACTGTCTTCCGTAGTTGTTGTCGTCTACAATGCATGATAAATAATACTCATCTAAATAATGATTTACAATGACATAATATACACCGATTCAATGAAAAGTACTCTACAACTGAGTCCATGTGTCTGGATTTACTCTTTATTTAATATATCTTTATATACAACTAGCGGGGGTACCCGGCGTTGCCCGAGTGTTTGTTTCCGGGACGGGGGGGGTTAAAAATGTTATGGTAGGTTAGTAGGAAGGATCAAACCCGGAGTCATGAGTAAAAGTAGGAAAATAAAGTGTGAAAAAAACAACAAAAAAACATCTGCAACGTTAACAGTTCGGCTACCAAGGAAAGTCCATTCCAGTTGTTTAGGAAAAAAAAAATAAAATAAAATAAAACGACTACGGTAGGTCGGCGCGAACGTGAAAATATAATGTGAATTGTCCAGCACGCTAACCACTACGCCACAGAGCACTGCAGCTTAGTTTAGTGATTTTAAATAACTTCACATGAAAGAACTACGAAGCAAAACCGGTGTTCTCTTCTCAACTGTTCCTTGTGAACGATCCCCAAACGGTGTTAAGTGGTGAATGGGGGAAGAGGAATTCATTAGAGAGAAAATATTTTACCACTTCCATTGATCTTAATCGATTTTGGCCGTGACTTCTCAGCAGAAAAAGTATAGAAATCTAAGATTATCGAGGAATTTGAGAAATAATAAGCCTATAACACACCTCAGATATTGTTCTGCCGTTTGTGCATATTATATTTGCATGAAATATCTTGAGTTTTAATCCTATTAAGGTCAAAATCAGACGTGAAAAATGAGTTCATTTTATTTATATAGAGAAGAGATAAAAACATGCAAGTGTCATGGTACAATAGTGCTTTATAGGTACGGGCAAAAATAGGCGTCCTAGATTTGAAAGCCGATTTATCATTATTTTCTGTGGGTTCCCGGCTAGTTTTTTATTGTATTTGAAAGATTTAGGGCTAAACTTAATTTCTAAAGGAAAAAATATTTTTACACGTGAAAAAAAAGTTATGAAAAATGTTTTCACTGCGAGCTACCTAATTCAGGTAAATTTTGGAGTTAAATAATTTCATTGTAAAAATCCTTTAAAACATAAATATTAGTTTTCTGGGTCTATTTACAAAATAATTAGTAAATAAAATTCCTGAGATATTGAATTAAATAAAAAAACACCTTGTTTGTACAAAACATGAATTAATTAGTTCAAAAACCGAGTGATGGTGGTGTTCGCAAAACGCAACAAACTAAAATTTTGTAAACACGAAAATTACGGAGGCCCTAAATTTCAGGCAATTGAAAGTCTGTGAAACTGACGTCATGTAATTAAAAGGGAGGAAGTTCTTTCTTCCTAGTCGCGCATCCGTACATTTCTTTTCCGAACATTTGTATTAATGTTTGCATGTTTTAATTTAATTATTTTTCTATGTTCCTGTTTTTAATGTAATTGTTTTGTTTTTTTTAATTATTGTTCAGTATTATATTAGGAATATGTTTCGCCGAAGGTTTCACATTCTTGCGAGCTAATAAAAATTATGCGACACCCGTAATTTTAAAAATAAGTATAAATATTTGTTGCTATTATAATTTTTGTCTGAAAATATTAAATAAGCTATGCTTAATTCAATGGTAATATCGGTAGTTGGAGAAATTGATTTCTCTTGAAGTTATATAGAACTCATTAATACAGAATAAGGAGCTTTTTCGTAATGTCCCCATAACAATTATTTTATTTTATTTTTATTGTTACAAATTACGATGCTTTATTTATATAAAAAAAGCTAAAATACATTCTTGCGTTTTTTATTTACTTCGGAAAACCATAACTTTAGTAAAGGTATTTTTTGCTAAAACAAATAGTACATTTCCAGTAAGATTCGCATAAACTAATTGGTTCATTATATTCCGCGATCATTATTTAATACATAGTGTTTGAAATTAAATAAAAAATCAGCCCAGCCGTTTTCGAGTATATAAGAAAGGAATTTTCAGACACATACGCATACAAAGTCACACACACAGACTCCGATATATGTAATATGGATAAATTTATATATGGATAGATACACGTTTATATATATATATATATATATATATATATATATATATATATATATATATATATATGCGTGTGTGTGTGTTTATATATATATATGTTTGTGTGTGTATATATATATATATATATATA
Organism: Euprymna scolopes; assembly: GCF_053919585.1. Lineage (NCBI taxonomy): Eukaryota > Metazoa > Mollusca > Cephalopoda > Sepiida > Sepiolidae > Euprymna > Euprymna scolopes. The sequence goes on along the minus strand of NC_136496.1, from coordinate 16,450,229 downwards.
TATATATTCATGCTGTATACATACTAGCAAAGATACCCGCGCATCGCACGGGACTTTTCTGCACACTTAGGTACGCGATTTGTGGGCAACTTTCCAATAAGTCGATGTCGTAAGGGGGAAGTAAATTTCAATTCGATGCTTAAATCTTATCTAACACATTGAATACTGAAAACATATCACAATCAGATCGTACCGGTTTTTCATCATATCCTTTTGTAGAACTTTTCATTGAAGAGCCTTGTGGTAAACTACATTTTTGCTCCTTCGATTCGGAGCTAGAATGTAGAGGTTTTCTGAACTTCCTGTCTAAATGGAGACGTAGAACATACCGTGACTGAAGCAGTCTGATGTCAAGTCTACGCCAATGGTTTTAAACGTCTGACCTTGTCTTTTATTATGCTCATTGCAAAACACACCTTCACAGGAAACATTTCTAGATAGTCCACTTATAACACCCCAATATGCCCCCCGCCACCGCCGACATCCCCCGCCCCAGTATAAACACATGTTGGACAGTGGGTTCAACGCGTGGGAGGTCATGTTAGGTTAAATTATCATAGAAAAGTGATCCTTCACTTTATTGAAACTTACATTTCTTCAAAAAGTGCCAGGGTTCAAATTGGCGACAGGTTTGATTATCAGATTTGGTGTCAGAAGAAAAAAAATCGGTGTGTTTAAAAAAACGAAAATAAATGTCTTTTTTATCACAAAAATAATTGTTTGTCCAATCATGAGAAAGTGAAAGGTGGCCTGGGATCATTTTATTTATTTATTTATTTATTTTGCTCATTTGGCTATTTTTGGTGTTCTTTAGTAAAATCACGGGCGCCCATCTTGTTTACCAAAGTGTAGTGATTACGTTGGATACTGAATGTCTTCAAATATGAATAACTACTCGTTTGCGCAAAAAAAATAAATGCAATATTCCTTTTCATCGTCTCCCAAAACATATAAAAGTCGACAATTCACAGGTGAATTCCGAGGGGTTGCTAAACTAAAAATATCCCGATTTATGGTAATAATTATACCATAATTATACCATAGCGATGTATGTGATATCATATATGGTAAAAAAAACTTATATTTTATATTAAATATATTTAATTATAAACTCAAGTTACCTTGTAACGTGTGTTGTAACCCAACATCAGGTTTATGACTTCCCGTTGCGTATGGGTACATAAACATAAACCCACAACAGCGTAAACAAATAAACATAAATGGCTACTAAAATATTAACGCTATTTTTAAGAAGTTATTATTTAACATGTGAAGGGTGGGGATATTTTGCAACTATTCTGTATTACAACTATTTTTTTACAAATAAATCAACGTTAAACAGTTGAAAACGTATTGTTTTACTGTGTACGTTTTCAGCATCCCAATTATTTTTTTCGCGTTTACATTATCGAAATAAAAAATTGTTAATACTTTCTGCATTTATTTTTTTTACATCGTTCATTTCCGTATTACGTTTAAGTTATTTTAATGCAATTTTAAAACAAATAAATCTTCAAATAAATTGACAACCATAAGAGCATTTTACAACGTATTGTTTTACGGTGTACCTTTTCAGCGTTCCAATATTCTTTTCGCGTTTAAATTAAAAAATATATCAAAATTCGAATTTAACTTTTAGCATTATGCTATTTGTTCATTGCACATTTTCCTATAAGTATGGCAAACAACCCACTTATAGTTCAGTGGCTGTAATTTTTTTTATCAAAAAATAAACAATTATAAACGATGAATAATATAGGCTTAAACTACTAAGTACAGTAAAAAAGGGATAACTCAACAATAACACATAAAAATGCAGAGAGTGATACAGACGTAACTCAGCGAACGCCGTGCTTTCTTCGGAACATGAAGTTAACAACCGAAGCAAGCGAGCCTCGCCGAGGAAATCAAGCCGTCTGACGAAACATAAAGCTGAATCAATAACAATGTAGCGCGATGGTTTTCAACACGCGCGCGTTCGCGCGAGTTGAAAATTCAAAGCAGCAGACGATAATTTGGAAAAGGAAGAAAAAGAAATAAATTAGTAAAAAAAAACCCACACCATTTCGTACTTTAACGTCAGAACCCCCACCCCCGCAAAAAAACATGAATTTTACAGCGTAAAGTGAGCAGCCAGAAACACCAACTGGAGTCCTCGGCTTTTGTCAAGAAAACAAAGTACTGGCACAGACGAAAACTGTGTATCATGTGGACAAGGAAAGGTAAACGAAGGCTATGCCTGGAGGTGTCAGGTTACCATATACTGAAACTTTACATCATCTGAACTGGTACATTTTTCTTTCTTTTTTTTGCGATGCTAGGCCTACAATTGCCACTGTAAGAGCGAGCAACACAGAACTACTTCCAGCGCGAATGCGGAATACGATTTACGCATACACACCATTAATAAAACAACGGTCTGAGGAAACAACAAAACTATCTCTTTTAATACGAAAAAAAAAGAAAAATAATTCTACCCGCCCAGTTTTGTTTCAATTTTTCTATTTCTCAGGTTTTTAAAAAAATACCACCCCCCAAAAAAAAAGATTTTTTTTCAATTTTTCTTGAAAAAAAAAAATTACAACAAAAAAAACTGTTTATTTAACTTATCTTTGAACCTTTTCTCGAACAAAAAAGTCGGTCTATGTCAAGTTTCTTTCCAACTCCTCAAAAAACATTTTTTAAAGGGTTTTCGGTGGTGCCGAAAACGAATATCAAATTAAAATTTTGGGCTAATAAGTAGTTTTCATGATATGGAGATGTTTTTTTTCAAAAAGTGGGGGATCACTTTCCTATATAAATTTAACGTAAAATGAGCACCCACCTTTTAGCCACCTAGTAATTTCTCCATATCAAAACAAAATGAAAAATAGACTGCACTTAACAACAGTGTTTTCAAAATAAAGAAAATTTAACTGATATTCATTTTCAGCATCTCCGAAAACCGACGCTGTTTTTTGTTTTCTTTTCTTTTTTTTACTAAGATTCGGTCATTTTTCCATCTCATAATTTAGAACGTTTGTTATGCTCAGGAAGTTTACAAAAACATACTTCTTTCATTATACAACATGTATCGTTGTTAACAGGTGGTTCAAAATATCTCACAAAAATTATGTTTACATTAGAGGGTTGGGGAGCCCCCTAATATAAACAGAATTTATGTGAAATCTTAAACGATTCTGCTTTAATGGTTTAATGGTTAATGTCGGCACGTTATTTACGAAAAAACGGTTAATTAAACTACAGAAGCACCTGTTAAAAAATACAAGTTCTATAATTGAATACGCACATAAAAAACCGCTAATGTAAGCTTTCTGACGGCATTATAAGCGTCCTAACTTATGAAAAATTAACGAATCTCTTAGTTAAAAAAAACAGCGCTGGTTTTCGGGTTTGCAAAAAAAGAAAATCACAGTTAAATTTGTTTTATGATATGAGGAATTTTTTAGATGGCCGTTAAATTTATATAAGACAATGATACCCCACTTTTTGAAAAAGTAATTTCTTCATATCATGCCCTACATTTAACGTGATATTCGTTTTCAGCACCACAAGAGAGTTGTTGCGAGATTGTTTTATTGTTCGCCTCATGGCAGGTGCTCGTCTGAGCTCCAATACCTGGTCTCCCCTCGCCGATCTTTCACGAAAAACATCTGTCTAGCTGAAACAACTGTCAAACATTTTCCCCACTCTTTATCTCTACCAAAACCAAAACGTAGATTCCATGAAGAAAGCTTCTTTCTTAGAAGTGAACGCTTGTGGAACTCTGTTCCGTCTGCCTGTTTCCCACCTGACTACATCTTGGATTTGTATGTCTTCAAGTCTAACATAAACAAATTCCTGATGAACCTCCCCCTGAGGTAGACACTTTACGAAATCTCAATATTAACGTAATGTACACGTAATAACACTTATCCCCGGGTGGTTTCCGGGCCTTGATATGTGGGGACCACCTTGTAAAAAAACCCGAAAACTATAAAATTCGTCATTTTTAAGTTTTTGAGGAGTTGGAAAGAAACTTGACATTGACAAAAAATAGTTAACATTATTTATCTAAAATATATATATGGTGCTCATGCAGAGAGTGATCCGCGCTATTTTTTAAATCGTATGTCCAGGTTTAATTAAAGTTTTATGTGTTTTTTATTCAAATTTTAGGATTAAAGTACAGAATAGGTACAAAACACTTTCCATCCATCATGTGTGGAATGGCTTTTTAAATAATAATGTTATTATTTCAGCACGAATCACTCTCTGCACGAGTACCAACTATATATATAGCAGAAACAAAACAAAACATTATTATAACATTTTTCTTTCGACTTAATTTCCTTCTCGGCGCTCGGTTTACTCCGGCTGTTGGCGTCATGCTCCGGAGACATCCCGGTGGACTCTGAGTTCACTTTCTGCATGAGTACCAAAAGGTTCCTTAAAAATTGAGAATTAGCGAAAAAAAATTTACCTCCAAATTAAAAATAAAAATAATAATTCAACTTAGAAAATATTTCGAAATGAAAACAAATCTATTATAGAAAATATTTAGTAAAGTGCTCAAAGAATTAAACTATCACAGTTATTCCCCTTAGTTTTCTGGTTTGAAAATTAAAAGGTTTAAGATTTACGATAAGTAAATTTAAAAGTAAAAGTTTCAAATTTACGATAAGTAAATTTAAGTTTAATAACATATAAATTGAAATGAAAATAAACTAAATAATTACATATTGAATTAACATTAACAATTAAATTTACAAAAAATGAATCGAAATAATAAGGAAAATTATCGTAGAATTGCCATAATTATTTTTAAGTAATTCCTGTCATTTTTTTTTAATAATCTTTGTAGGTGGTACTTCTTTATAATGATAGGTTTGACTAATATAATTTCTATTGTAATAGTAGCGCGCTACCAGAAACAATTTTACTCAGGAGAGAAAGTGTAGTTTACCATTTTATCGATCAACTATCATGCTCCTAGATATTACGACTAAAATTTAAGATGGTATACTCTTAAGATTTACCTCTTTTTTTATTTTATATACTTTAATATTTTTGAAATATATATATTTCTCCAAGGAATTACCTCCTCAATTATGTTTCTCATTGTACTGCAGGAACGAAAATCAGTATCAGTGGTATACTATAAAGTGGCCCTGGGGTTGATTTTAGCCACTAAGTGCTTAGAGGCGGGGGATAGACAACGGAAGAGGCAATAGCCAGAATAAACAAACAATCGGCAATATCTAGACGGCGGATGGAAGTTAGATAGAGTTGATAATGACTACAGTTGAACAGTTATAGAGTTGACTGTGGAATAGAGACGTGGACGATTTTAGAGTTGACTGTGAAAGAGAGAAAGACGAATGTAACATCAGTAGAATGGGAAGAAGACACACACACTCACAATCCAAAATTCAATTTATATGTGAACATTGGCGTTTGTGTTTTTCCTTTCTTTGTTCATATTTCTATTTTGTGAACCGCGTGTGTACTCATCGACAGTCCCCAACGGGAAAATGACGATCAGGCCATAAGGGGAATAGAGGAATAAACGAGAAATCTACGGTACACGACAAGTCGGCGAACTGACGATGGAGCCACATGTGGTGTTACACCAGTAGTATTTTCATGGTCTAACCTTTCGGTGCTTACAAACGTTATTATACTGCGGCTTACTAGTGCTCTATTAAAATTTGTGCAACGCACTATCGCGCCCTTTACAAATTGGCAGAATACACACACATACACACACACACATATATATACCTATACACACATATATATTCTTACATATATATATATATATATAAATGCATATTTATACCTATGCATATATATATATATGCGTACACACACATACACATATATATATATATATATATATATATATATATATTTGTCTCGTAAATCCCTTTTGTAGTAAATTAATTTCATAAGAAGATCAGACAAATAATTATTTTTGTTTATATAAATAAGTTATTTCAAATACGTAATACTCTTAATAATCTAAGTTTCTCATGGAACTCATTAAAAAGAATACATAATATTTAATAAAGCGCCTGTTTATATTGTAAATTACCGTACTCATCCACGCGTACTTTTGCTGCGTTTGTTTTAAATGGGACCCCCTAAAAATGACAAAAACACACAAGAGAATGATAATCTGAGAGGAGGAAGAGAAAGTAAAAGTGTGATATAGAGTAGTAAAGTTGAGATGACTATACGCAGAAGGAGGGAGAGGGATACAGAGAAAGAGAGAGATACAGAAAACGAGAGAGAAGAAATAAAAACTGTTGTAGAGAGATTGAATAGTGTTGACGCTATAAAATATTAGGGTTTTGTCGGTATTAGAAGGAATGTAAAAAACGAGCGAAAGAGATAAAAGAGAGAGAGAGAGGGGGGGAGAGAAGATAAAAAGTCGTTTGAGGTTATAATACTTTCGTAAAATGTTTGCTTTTTTATCTCGGATAAGAGTTGATATTAAAATCTTATCATAGTTTCCTAATTTCAATATGTTTTTCTTAAATAAAACGATTGTATAAATACAATGCCAGTGTTATACTGGGTAAAGCTATGCAACAATAACCTAAAAGTTGTTTTCTCCGTTATAAATATTGACGCTGTGAAACTGTAAAAAAAAAAAACAACTTCTTTAATGGAAGTACATTAAACGCAGAAATCTCACATTTACTTTTACTATGCAAAAATGAAATAGTTTGCATTATTTGGCACATGTTGCACGCCAAAAGCCGATACAATTGATGTCAATAGATTTCGAATATGATTCGTGTATTTAAACGTGGCGGCCTTTCACCTTCGTGTATTTAACGGTGGCGAGATGACAACTTCGTCATCACACGATACTGGCTAACATGAATTGAGAATAATGTTATGTTGAAATAGTAATTATAACCCACAAAATGAACGCTGGTATGTCTGTATAAATTTCACTCACGGTAAATTTTCAACGTAAAAGATTTGGTGTACAAAAAATTGGAGGGGTCGTATAAATATGTTCTAGCATATTTGTATTGTATTATTCAATACTAGACAATATGATAAGTTTCTACATTCACACATACATTTGTGGAGAACGTTTCCTTTATAAATTATGTGTACGTACCGATTATTCTTTAAAAATGTATTATTATTATTATTATTATCATCATCATCATCATCATCATTATTATTGGCAGCTCACAAAGAGTTTCAAACAGGTCTTTAAAGGTATTCCCCTGAAAACAGCCTGCAATGTTCCCTGGAAGACCAGTGACAACAATTCTCTCCAGATTTCCAGTACTCTCCCCCTCTTTCGATAAAATTTTCAAATAAAGTTGCATTATCGCTACAGATGCTTGTCATTGATTTTTCGTTGGCAGGAGATATTGGTCTTTGCTTGGATTTGAGTGGCAATAAACCTCCCGGTTCTCTTGGATTTGAGTGGCAATAAAACTCCCGGTTCTCTTCGCACTGAGGTCTGGTCAGTTCATCGGTTATTCTTTCTTCCTTGACTCTACTTGGTTATTTGGTATCGCTTTTTGCGAGGTAGTGATGATGCAATAGGTGGTAGGGATGGGTTAGAAAACTCACAGATGTGCGGTTTCAGTGTTCTTGGTTCCATGTAGTTTTTGCCGTTGCAGCAGTTTGTCTGGCCGGCTCTTGTTGGTCATGTGTTAGTTAGTTTCCACGTTCAAAGGCTTTTCTTAATATTTAAGCTGTTTACATGATTGTTGTTCGTTGTATTTTTCCAGTCATTCCTTTGATTCTAATTTCCCACATTCTTTTTACTAATATTATTATTATTATTTTATTAACAGTATAAGTATTTTATTAAATTTATCAGAATTTTATATTTTATTTTATGTGCATTTTATATTTTAATTATTGTCACTGTTTGCATTGTGCATGCATCTCTGTATCTTTTACGGTTCGCTTTATGTATGCTTATATTTTTGTATATTCATCAGATTATTTTTGTAATATATATATATGTGTGTGTTTGTGTGCGTGTATGTGTGTGTGTATAAGAGGTATAATTTATCTTTCAGTATTATCATAATCGCACTTGCTTATATTGATACATCTAGTGTATCTTTATGTTAATTCTAATCCAATATATTTATCCATAGATATGCTTGTTTCGTTCGTTGATAAGATGAATTAAACCACAGTACTGTGACCTACAGAGGTTCTATTTCTTCTTGTTTTTGTTAAGTGTTGAGGCATTATGTTGAACAAAGATGGCGGTGAAGTAGCAGTGCGGTACGATCCTAAGTGTAATTGTCAGTAACAAAGATAGCGGCTAAGAAACAGTACTTTTCAGATCATGAGTGTTATTGCCGGTAACAAAGATGTCAACGAACTGATTGAATCCAAAAGTCGACAATTTTTGTAGTAACTTTTGAAGCTTTTCATGTTGGGGTTAACGAAACGCTCGTCACTGTAAAAAAATATTTAACACGCCCTCTTTTTTGATATAATGAAAAACCTTTCGGATACAATTTTGTTTGATGCCACCTTTGTTATTGGAACTTACACTCAGGATCTGAATTGCACTTCTTCTTCGCCGCCATCTTTGTTACTGGGAAATACACTTAGGATCGTACTGCACTGCTTCTTCACCGCCATTTTTGTTCACCATAATGTCTCAACACTAAACAGATTAGTTGCCCAGTCATCGTCTTTTCTTTGGCTGTTCAGAATGTAAATTCGAATTGTGGCAGGTAAACATTTCTGGGTTATCTCAGGTTTCGGAAACTACGCAAAGTGATACAATCTCCAACAGAGAATCTTTACGACACCGAATTTCTCGAAAAGAACGCGACTGTTTTGCAGAACTGATTCAATGCTTAGAGGATAGAAGCCTGCCTCTCATTATAAGAAATGCTTTGGATGATGGACAGAAAGCATTGAACATATTAAGAGAATATTATATATCAAAAGGGAAACCGAAAATTATATCACTCTATACAGAACTAACGTCTCCGAAATGTAACTAGTAGGAAACTATTACCGACTATGTTATGAAGGCAGAAACAACCGCCAATGCCTTAAAGCTCTCAGGTGAAATAATAAGCGATAGCTTGTTGATATCAATAGCCCTTAAGGGACTTCAAGCCGATATTAAACCTTTTACAACTGTTATAACGCAAAAACACAAGCCCATAAATTTCAGTGAATTTAAAGTGGCATTGCGCAGTCACGAAGAGACGAATCGGATGCTCGTGAACAATAATACATCCAGCAATATTATGAAGCTCAGAAATGCTTCTTGAAAGTAGACACCACCAAATCACTGCACTGCTTCTTCACCGCAATCTTTGTTCAACATAATGTCTTTACAATTAACATTTTTTCTGAGATAGTTTAGTTGCATTTAATCCAAATTAAATATATTGTACTTACTTGAATAGGGTTTTCTCTAAAATTTTATTGCTGACCTTGTATTGTTCTATTTATATAATATTTATAATATTTATAATATATATATATATATATATATATATATATATATATATCTTGTGTCAGTAAATATTATGTTACTTTTGTTGGACTGAAGTGTTACAATGAAAAACACGAACGGATAGATGAATTAGGAAAACGACAAATACATAGAAACAAACACCAATATACAAAGACCAACTGTCCTAGTAATTACAAACAACAGGACGAACTAATCATATCTAGAGACGTAACACTCAGTTATATTTTCACATCGGAAAGTGTGATGGTTATTAAAGAAGCAAGCGGCCGGGCGTTTGTGCTTTCTGTCGCTATAAAACCGATAAATAATCGATCTGAAACGTCCTTCTGCCCTGCTGTCTGAGAAAAAAAAACTCTAAAAGATCAAAATGGCGTCTGTGTTCATTTAAACCCTTCGATATTGCACAGTTTTCGCATGGTTGCATGAAACCCTTGCCAATTAGGCATGGCGGACACGATAAATCAGATCGTTGGTAGGCGTTGGAGAAGTGTGCAGACTTGCGTACCGTGAACAGTGTTTTGCGTTTCATAAGACTTTTTGATAAAACCCGTGTAGTGAAATTTGTTTCGCGTCCTGTTAGATTTTTCCTTTTTTGTTTTGCTACAGAGAGTTTTAGCTTTAATGAACGGTAAGTCAAAAATCACACTGACTAGTTTCTATTCAAGAGCGATTCATTATGTAGAAATACATATCATTTGTAACCTGGCAATAGACAATTAAGTGAGCGGGTTTAGCAATACATGCACAGAAGTCATTGAAAAACACGCGGACAGGGCGTGTTCGTTAATATAACGTTGCTTCAGATGTCGACCGTGATGTATCGAGTAAGATCGCGCCTGAAACACAATAACATGAGACCATGTGTTCACTCAATGTATGAATCTAACATTAGACTGTCTGTTTTATAACTGCTTTTTAATAAATAAGTTGAGTTAGTAATAAGAAATTAATTTATAATTATATATAGGAGGAAGCCATTTTCCATCCTCCTATTATATGAACAGATCTCTCTCACGAATATAAAATTAAATTTGACTATTACAGAAAGATCAACATGCATTACAGCATCCACGGATGCAAAAATGCCCAATCATTTTTGGAAGCAAATATGAATAAATGACCCACAATGTGGTGTGTTTAAATATAGAGTTTTTACAAATAAAACTGTTCTACCGTATTTTTTGATATGCGCCTCTTTTTTGGCTTACGATGTATTGAACAGTTTTGATAAAATAAATATTTCATACGCTAAGATTAATATATATATATATAATTGTATATATATATATATATATATATATATATATATATATATATATATATATACACATTTCAGCCCGGGTGTTTGGAGGTGTATGTTGAGCGAAAAAAGTAGTAGTAGGAAGGCAGGCTCGAACCCGTACCGTGAAGGAGGAAAAGAACGGGAAGAAGCAACATAACGTCTTTGTTGTTCACACCACCGTCAAACCGGTGATGACGTAAGTTTTAATTAAGGCTAGACAATCGGGAAGAGGGGATGACTATCGAAAATATCGGCGAAAAAAGTGCCTAATTGAGGGTGAAGGAATTGATGTTTTAGCCAATGTTTCGGTATTTTTGGTCTGAAGTGTCGAGCTTTAAACGAAAATTCGTCGCCTCTGTCGAAAGTTTTAGGTAGACATGCCAACATACATACATGCATTTTTTATATTGATAGCTTAATTATTCGACCCAATCCGAGTAAAAAGCTTGCCCTATCTCTTAATACCTTTATGTAAAATTTGAAATATTTAGACCAGAAAATGTCTGTTTAATTTTGTATAGACAGCAGAAGTCATTCTTTTAAAACTTTGACCCCTATTATAGCTTTTTAACATTTATTGTTTTGGAATAAAACCAAGTTATGTCCAAGGACCCTATATCTAAAATTTCAATTGTGTATACCCAAGATTCGAAAAGGAGTTTGGTAAAGTTCTCAATGGTCAAATCGACCCGTTAACAGCAACATTTCTCGCCGCAAATGAATGGCAAAGATGTCTCCAAATCTCAGTGCACTGTATATCAAACTTCGAGTATGTAGACTTAAAATTGACAGAGTTATTGCTTAGGGAAATGTACACAGACACAAAGACACGCACAGACACGTTCACTTTTATATACATACTAGCATTCCAGCCCGGCGTTGCTCGGGTGTTTGGAGGTGTATGTTGAGTAAAAAAAATGTGGTAGCAGGAAGGCAGGCTCGAACCCGTACCGCGGAGGAGGAAAAGAACAGGAGAAAAACTTGACGTCTTTGCTGTTACGACGACCGCCAAACCGGAAGTGACAAGTTTTTAATTAAGGCTAGACAATCGGAAGGAGAGGATGACTTTCAAAAATATCGAAGAAAAATACGACCCCTCCCTGTAAAAATGTGTCCAGTTGAAGGTGAAGATATTAATGTTTTTAGCCAATTTTTCGATAACACCGGTTCTCGCGAGATCACAGAAGTTAAGTAACGTTGAGCCTGGCCAGTAACAGAAGGTGACCATTTGCGAAGGCTAGGCACTGTATGCACCTTCTGTGAAGGCTGGGCATGGGGCCAGCGCCCTCAGACCGTAAAAAGAACTCAGTCGATACAAAAGCATCTACAAAGTTGTAGATAATATATGCCTTTTATGGGGTCTATTCTATGTATGGATGGATATATATATATATATATATATATATATATATATATATATATATTCATCTATCGCTCTACTTCTTTCTATCTCTTTCCTCCTCTCCCTCTCTTTATCTCCTTCTCTACACACACACACACACACACACACACACACACACACACACACACACACACATATATATATATATATATATATATATATAAATACGTGATTAATTTGTTCATTTTGTATCTTTTCAGATTATTCCAGGATGAATAACGGAGACCCGACTACAATCACAAATTTCACTTTCCAGCAAACCACAGATGACTACCAATATTCACAGGCTATGGGATCAGTTGGAAACCTCATTGTCAGCTTCCTGTTGACATATGTAACCCCACTGATCGTCCTCATTGGAATTCCAGGAAACTTAGTTTGCATTATGGTCTTTTCAGATAAGACCATTCGACGTTTATCATCGTCCGTCTACGTCCAGGCCGTATTGGTATCTGACACGGCATTTCTCTTTACTCTGTTAGCCCTTTGGTTAGAATCACTCGGATACAATGCGATACACATGAACGGTATCTGCCAAAGCAACGTGTATTTATCATACGTAGGTAGCTTTCTCTCCATATGGTACGTCGTATGCATTACTATTGAAAACTATATAACCATATACTACCCACTGAAAATAAACACGCTGTGCACATTTAATAGGGCTATAATTGTGTGTCTGTTGCTTGCATTTTTCAGTTTAGTCATGTTTGCTGTGGTCATTCCAATCACTAAACCACATGAAACAGGCCAGACAGATCCCTCGGATAACAGCACGGGCATTACGATGTGCGTCACTAGTTACGAATATACGGATTTGATGAACATTCTTTCATATATAGATTCTGTCATTGCAATACTAATCCCCATGGTAATCATTCTCATCTGTTTGACACTCATTATAATAGCGACGTTAAAATCATTAAAAAATAAACGAAAGCGCACGGCCTATAGAGACAACATTGAGAAAAGGCTTGCTGACATACCACAGGTGCGTGTCGCAAAACTGCTTTCTGCTATATCAATATCTTATATATTGTTGAATCTTCCAAGTCACGTGATAAGACTGTTATACCTTTTCGCCTCTGAGTTGTTCATTCCTTTAAGCGTGACGACATTAACTGTACACCAATGTCTCCTCTACATCAGCTATTCGAGTTATGCACTAAAGTTTTTCATCTTTTACATATTTAGTGGTAACTTCCGCAAAGTTCTTTGTGAACGTATGTTCTGTTTTTTTCCCAGGTTTGCACAAGGCACACGTGATGTAAGCACAAGGTTGTGAAAAGGAAATTTGGAAAAATATTGTTGCAAACAGATTTACGTTTGATTGATCAAAAAATAAATCGAAGAAATAATTCTAGTAACACTGGAACATAATGAAGTGAATTTTTCCTTGGGATATAAAATATAATTTTAGAAAAACTAAGTTCAAGCAAAAAGAGTGAACTATTTTAATGAATTTATTTCTATTGATAAGTGTAAACGAGGAGATTTATTATTAATATGAAATATTTATAAAATATGATAATACAAAGGCCGACATGCTTCATGGTTTCATTTATAATGTAAAGTTCGAATGACAAGAATCCCAAACCTTATAAATATGTGAAATACACAACACAGATTTACGGATAAAATTTGCATTTAACTGCAGCATGTTTTATACGATTAATATTATATATGAAGACAAAATTACATTTATGGTTGTACGTATATATGTATGTATGTATTTATGCATGTATGTATATATATACATATATATATATATATATATATATGACTACCTCATTTAATCACATAAATTAATATACGAAATATAAGTTTATGCGTAAACTTTAAATATTTACTTCAACAGTTGTCAATACATAGGCATTAGTAGCTAGTAAGTAATAAAAATATATATTGCAGTCACCATACAGAGGATATTTAGCGTTTCATACACGTACGTATCCGTCAGGATTACTAGGGAGTAAATTATAAAAATATATGTAACAATAAAGCTACACAGACGATTCCGCGTTTCATCCACGCTAGGATTCGTCAGGCTTATAACTTTATATATATATATATACATATATATATATATATATACATATATATATATATATATATATCACCATGTTATACTCATACTTTAACACACATGTGTCCACGCAGCACGTGTGTACACACATCGAATTAAATGTATGTATATATATATATGTATATATATATATAAATACGTATATATGTATATATCTACTTATACATACACATATAATTACACACACATATGTATATATATATATATATATATATATATATATATATATATACAGTGCCCCCCAACAGTTTACAATACGCATTTGAATTTTCAGTTTTTGTATTTCTAGCATCGACTTGGTAATGAAACTTTTTATCAACATAAAAAAATGTATTAAAACTACGATGGAAACAGTGGGGAAAATAACAAAAAGTAATAATTTAACACAACGCGAAAGCAAAACTCAATGATTAGCAACGCAAAAGTTTACAACCCATTTAAAACTAATATCTAGTATTTTGTAGCATATTGTTGATTACAGCATGAATACGTATTGAGTAATCTCTTACGAATTCCGTTCATATGTCTCGTGTTTCTCTTCCATTCTGCCACATAAATCCTCTCTAATTCTCGTAGATTTGAACGTTCCCTTCTTTGGACCCGTAATTTCAATTCTTCATATAAATTCTCTAAAGAGTTGACACAGGAGAATGAGTAGGTCACTAAAAAATCACTTTATTTGTATTAAACCAATTTTGTGTGAGGTTCGCAGTAGGTTTGATTTCAATTTTAGCAACTTCACACTTTCTGTAAGGTTTTTCTGCAAGATCCTCCTATAAAGTGCTCCATTCATTTTTCCATTTTATTATTTCTACTTTTCATACACCTCCTGCTCTAAAACAACTCCAGATCATAATGGATCCCCTCCAAATTTTACTGTTGGATTGGTGTTTTTTAACTGGTATTCAGCACCTTTTTCTCTTCAACATTTTGGTGTTTTTGGAGTGCCAACAAGACAATTTTAGTATAATCTGACTAAAGCACGTTATGCCAAATCTCTAGAGGCGTGCTTGCATACTCATTTGCTTAATCGAGCCTAGCACGAACATGCTTTGTCTTAAGAAATGGGGAGTTCTTGCTGATCTACAGAAGATGTAATTAAGGTGAAGGTTTCTACTGATATTATCCTTGCTAACTTTAATTTTATTGTTTTCTAAATCATTCTGCAGATCTCCAAGGGTAATCCTAGGCGAATTAACCTTCCTTGTTAATAAACATTCAGCACGTTTAGTTTTTTTTTTTTTCGAGGACTACATGAGCTGGTCAAAAGAAGGGTTGATTTGCAAGATTTCTAAAGCCGACTTATTTTTGCAATAGAATTCAATGGAACCATAAACTGTTTAGATATTATTCTATATCCCAATCAACTGTGGGGAAGACTTATAATTCGTTTTCGGCGCTCCTGATAAATCTGTATATTCTTTCCCATGATATGGCTGCTTATAATACGGTTATTAGATAAAGAATGACGTAATACATGTTGTAGTTTTTCTGCATAGGCATCACCACTTATCAAGGCCAACATGCCACTCGAGGACAAGGGTTAATAATTTTACAGTAGGAATTGGACAGTATAGTAATCGTTAGTAATCGAAATTCGGTAAATTTGTTAAGAAGTTTGACGGCTCATAAACTTGTTTACGTTAGACTTGAAGACAACAGTATTGTAGTCAGCTGGAAAGCAGAAAAAACGGAAGATAATTCCACAGCTTTGTTCATGGAATTTACATTTAGGTTTAGGCACAGATAAAGAGTTGGAGGAATCAGTGATAAAGTTTTTGGCTAGACGAGTGTTTCTTGTGAAAGTTTGGCGATAGGGGACCATAGACTGAACCTCAGTCGAACACTTTCCATGAAAATAACGATACAGCGGAGACAAACTCGCAACATCTCTTCTGTGGAGAGAGAGGTTGCAGGGAAGAAAATATGGCATCTCCTACGAGACTACGAAGTCTATTTTGAACTCTTTCAAGACAGGACAAGTCTTTTCTAGCAACTCCTGCCAAGATGTGACAACAGTACTCCATCCTTGGACGTACCTGGTTCTTATAGATAGCGAATTGCATCAGCAGTGAGATATCTACTGGATCGATAGAAGGATCCCACCATTTTTCCAGTGGCCTTGGAAACATATTTGATGTATGCGTTCCATTTAAGATCAGGAGTAAAGGTTAAGGCCAGAGGTTTGTCAAAACTTGAGGTCTCCTCAAGACGAGAGCGATTCATTTCAACTGATGCGAGATGGGGATCAGAATGTTGATTATGTAAAGAGTGAAGCTTGGTTTTATATGCATTGGATGTAACTAGTCACTCCTTTTCACATTGTACCACGTGCTCAAGATCAGAGGAGAGAGAATCAGAGAGAACTTGGCCGTTCATTGACATAGATGTGCTAGCATAGTTTGTAGTGTAATCAGCATAAATGTCTAGGAATGATGTAAGGATGTGATTTGGAAGATCCTTAATGTAGATCAGGAAAAGAGTTGTGCCCAAGATGGACACCTGAGAGACTCCGGCATTAATACTGTTAGCTTCTGATTTTTGCCTATTAACTATTACTCTTATGAACCTGTCAGAAAAAATGATTTAATAATTGAGAAGATATTCCGAGCTATACCATAGTTAGAGATCTTATGAAGTAAACCTTCATGCCATACCCTCTCGTAGGCCGTAGATATGTCAAGAGCACTTGCCCTAGAAAGGTTGCCTCCGTCGAGAGATTCGCTAATCGTATTAGATATAACTGTACGCCAATCAGCTGTAGATCTAGCAGAACGGAAAACATATTGTGTGTCACTAAGAAAGTTATTTTTGCTGAGATGGTTGATTACTTCTCTATTTAACAGAGATTCCAACAATTTACTCATGCCGCACAGGAGACTTATTGACCTATACTGAGAGGGGGATGAGCTATCACATAAATTCTTTAATACAGGGCATACTGATGAGATTTTCCAGAGTGATAGGAAGCAATTCTCCTTAAGACAACGTTTTAACAGTTTTGTAAGTATGGGCGTAAGTTCTTGTTGAAGTTTTGTGAGTACTATAATTGGAATACCGTCAGGGCCGGTTGCTTTACTGGAATCAAGGTTTTTGATTAGCTTGGCAACATCATGTACGGATATATATATATATATATATATATATATATATATATATATATATCGCATAGCGTGTTTTCTGATACAGGAGAAAATATTGGGGGTTGGCAACTTTGTTTACTTCGATGTCTATTTGTTGTGGGGGTCAGTTTGGTCCCCAAGAACCACACGGACAAACACGTAGTAGGTGGTTTACATATGCACTAAAGGAAGATACTAGGGTATAGAGAAAGATAAATAGAAGAGTAGTAGTTGCAGATATTAGTAAGATCTCGCTCCCCGAGGTACAATATTCGTTGATATCTCACTTCACCGTATCATCCTTAGCAGCTGCTTATATAGGACCTGAACGAGTCCATTATGGGGTGACATCCGATCTTAAAACACTATTGCATATTCCTGAACATTCTAGAAGCTTCGAAGCATTTTACCATGATAAACTGCCATAAACATTGAGAAATCTAATCAATTTGATAAGTGTTGTATATGTACATATATACACATATATACATTAACTTATATATATGCATACATGGGCGTGTATATATATATATATATATATATATATATATATATATATATATATATATATATATATATATATATATACAGAAATATACGCGTATATATACACACACTACAGTGGCGTATATATAACCATATTTATGTGTCTTATATATATATATATATATATACGCGTATATTTCTGTGTATATATATATATATATATACACGCCTATGTATATATATAAATATATATATAAGTTAATGTATATATGTGTATATATACATATAGAACACCTATCAAATTCATTAGATTTCAGGTTACACTACGAGGTATTTAGTTGATAATCATTGACTTTTTATTAGTAATCGTCAGAAACTTACTGATCTCAACCTTTTTCGTTTATCCAATCTAAAATTCAGTCGCAGATTGAAATGTGTTTAGAAACCGGTAGAAACAACTGTGTAAAGGCACCAAAACACCAGTAGTGTTTGTGACGCCCTTAAATTTGGTCGTCTTAGAGAGAAGTCAATACAACTAAGATCCGCAGCTTCGGAGACAGATTTTGAAATGCATCCCTAATGAAAACAACGTTGTACTCTTGTGAAAAGGTGCTTTCTACAGTTTGAAGGCATTTGATTTGCGAGACTATGTTGCACGACTCAAACTGATGATTTCTGTAAAGAAGAGATAGCGTCATCTGGACTTGGTCAGATGCAATCAACATTATGAATCTTCATATTAGAAGAAATGGGTTTTAGCAACGAAGCTAATTGTAATAGTATAAGCAGTGATAATAAGCCAAAGGATCGTCGACGGATGGACAAAAATATTATGCCTAGGTGCTCAGTTTCAACGCTATTACCTGGTGGAGGGTCAGTTTTTTGTGTAGGGCGTATTAATGCCAATGGCCCAGAATCTATTGCAAATTCGTATTAATGCGACAAACTGGATTACATATTTGCCGAGCGTTTTCACCCTACTTTGGTCGAAATTTGAATGATAATCAAATCTTCATACAGGATAATTCTCTCATACAGGAGCTGGCAATTTCAATAGGCTCTATGAAATGCCTGATATTTTTTGTTTTATTTCGCCTACACAATTTCCAGACCTATATACTTTCGAAAGGGTATAGTATTACATCAAACAAAAGCAACGCCATTATAATTCTTTTTAATTTGGGAGAATTTTCCACAAAGATTAACGAGTAGTAAGATGTCCTAAAACCGAAGAATTGCAGCAGATTAATAACAGGAATGCCCTAAACATTACAGGTTGTTTAATTGTAGATGGGCTATACTGCTAAATACAAACTCATTCATTTATAATTAATTGTTCCTGTTGTGTGTGTGCGTGTTGCAATTAATGTTTCAAAAGTAACATTTAAATAATAATGTTTTGCTTTCTCGATGTGAAGTTATTTTTTCATAGACATGAACACAAGTATACTTTAATTAAAAGTCAAATATGAACAAGAAATCTCATAAAAAATAAAAGGCAAATCAAATTACTTATAAGCTGTTTAAACAGTCATATTACATTCAGCTTAAAATAAAAGATGGGAAGTGTGAACTTTCTTTGTTGATTCCACTATATATATATATATATATATATATATATATATATATATATATATATATATATATAGTGTGTTTGACCCAATTAAAAGAAACTTGATTCTGTATCTTTCATAAATCATTATAATGAGGCTGTCCAGTTAGCAGTAGTCCTGTAACTCCAACTATTCTCTTAGCGATCAATAGACACAAAAAAGACATAACGTAATTCTTTTTTTTCAGCAAGATGTTGCAAGGTCTCATAGATCAGTGACTTTTATTTTTTTTTTTACATAGTGATCACCACATTATCAAGGCCAAGAAGTCACTCAAGGATAAGGGTTAAAGAGTGTACAGTAGAAATTGGGCAATATAGTAATCATTAATAAAGAAAATTTGGTAAATTTGATAACTTATATGGAACGGCTCATCAAGAACTTATTTACGTTAGACTTGAAGACAACCATATTGTAGTCAGCCGGAAAGCAGGAAAACGGATGACAATTCCACAGGCGTGCAGTTCTAAGAAAGAAGCTTTGTTCATGGAATCTACATTTATGTTTAGGCACAGATAAAGAGTTGGGGGAATTATTGATAGTGTTTACAGCTAGGCGAGTGTTTCTTGTGACAGTTTTGCGAGGGGAACCATAGATTGAAGCTCAGTCGAACATGTTAAGAGAAAATACAACAAAAGCAATAGAGTAATGCCACCTCGTTCTCCGGACTTGCCCTCAATTGATTATTTATTATTGGGGACTTTAAAACAAAGTGTTTATGCAAATAATCCACACAATTTTGTACCAAACAAAAGAGAACCTTACCAATGATAATAGAGGAATAACCAGAGAAGTATTTGCAAACATTGCAAAAAATACATAGATGTAAACGGGAAAACTTTCAGCATTTTTTATAACACTACATGTAATTTAAACAACACAAAAGAACGTTCCTCCTCTCATCTACATTTTAAGGATTACTTTTACCCTGTATATATGCAGTAAGTTATGAATCCCCATTAAACGACACAGAATATTCCGTGTTCCATTCTGGTGAGAATTCGACGGGCTTATGTGAGGGTTGTGCTTATTGCGCATCTTCATATAAAAAAATGGTATTTGATTTGCTTGGTAGACTATCAGCTTCATAGAAATAACCTCGTCGATCCTAATCAGACATTTCTGTGTAGCTTAATTGCCATATAGTTTTTCATAGTTCTAATTATGTATTGAGGATTATTGAAGTAAATACTGAATATATACACGTAAATCTATATCTTATATTAGTTTATTCATTTATATATAAATATATATATATATATATATATATATATATATATATATATATATATATAAGAGTAGTTAGTAGTTTGCTTGCAGCATTGTTGGTAAAGAAATATATTTTTTAAGCCAAAAACAATGCGGAGGAAGACCAGATAAGATGAAAACAGAACACAATAAATAAAAACCTTCAACAACAGCACCGGATAAACGAGAAAAACAAAACAAAGAAAAAAGAAACAGTAACTACAATAATAATAAATTATGCAATATTATATAAAATAAAATATTTATAAAATACATATATATACATATATAACCAAGGCTTACAACAGAAATAATATAATAAACATATAAGTAAAATAAATATGTCTGCAGGAATGCCACGCTCTCTCCGCCATCTTGACTCCACTTTTGTCTTCTATTTTTAAAAACAGAGGTACTTTTCTCACGAAATTAATCAAAGTTCCACACCACCCCCGGACGTTACATACACCGGACATACCAGAAACTTTGTAATAAATAGTTATACATTGAAGTGAAGAATGATAGTCAAATAAAGGTTAGGCACATCTGTTTGTTTTTCTTTTTTACGTCATCTTTTCCGGTCTTCCTCCGCATTGTTTTTTGCTTAATATATATACATATATATATATATATATATATATATATATATATATATATATATATCGAATGTTCATTATGTCATCATGACGTGCGGTCGTTTGTTAGTATTTAAGTAATTGAATTTAAGATGCCCGTACAAAATCAGATAATAAAAACAAAAACAAAATAAAAAAAAACGTTGATGGTTCGTTCGAATATGACATTCTAACTTCTTGTAATTTAAAGCTCGCTGAGTGTTTATTATGAATGCTCTATAAGATGTCATTCATACGCAATTAATGCTTCTCAATATTCCTTGTGCTCTTTGACTGACGATGGCTTAGAAGAGTGATTTTGCTTACGAAAGCTGACCTTTGTATAGGGATCGAATCGTCGTAGCAGCAGGAATTATGATTCGTACACTAATATTTGCAAAGTCATGAATGATTTCTGTCAGTAGGTAAGAAATAATGTAAATATTATGGTTAAGTAATACCACAATATATGCACATTTATGCATGTATATATGTGTATATGTATATGAGTTTAATTAATTTTGTGAAGATTTGTATAAATGTGTGTCTGTTTAACTCACTATTAAATGAAATATGTACATAATAAATCTCATGTTTAATAAAACGATACTGTTATATTCCATTCTTTATAATGATAATCGTTACATTGCAATGCAGCAATAAAAAGATCAATTTGATCCATGTCGCTGACTATGATTATTTATTTGTCAATCATTGATCGCATTATACGAAAATAGTTCACGAATAATATAAAGTAATTCTGATTTCAATAAAGTACAGATAAATCGGCATTATACTAATATATATATATATATACATGGGCTCTTGACAGCGAGACGTATCGAAATCCTGAACACGGTCGTACTGTTCTTAATCCACAAATAATCTACTTCCTGCTTGACACTCGATGTTATCTCGAACGTGTCCCGTCCTTATTGTTCAATCAGAAACGATAATACTCAGTCAGATCACTTTACGACCCGGAAAAGTGTCTAATATTTACCATTTATTTTTATATTTTAGATTTCCAAATCAGGGTTACAATAAATAATTGCAGATTATTCTCATAAATGTGTTACCTTATTTCTTAACCAGCTTTAAGAAAAAGCTGCATCGGGACATATCATCTTATGTTCAATTCCTCGTAGTAAGTCAAACTTGCAATAAGTCTAGTTCTGGAAGGATGGTCTAATGTAAGGTATTTATGGGTAAGTATAAGCCAAACTGTACTTCAGTATCAATGACAACGATAAAACCATATCTTAATTGTTAAATATTATCTACCCTTTTGTGGGTGAGTTTAACAGTCTCAGATTGACGTAAAGCATCGTCCCCGATGAAGTGAAGTCGTAGATAAATCATACGTGCCACACGACACCGCTAAAAAATTTGCTTTCTCATAAAATATTAGCGACAGTCTAGAGTTGGTGAGCTGTCGGATTATTATGAGAGATATTGCTAATAATGTGTCTTAGAGTTCGCTGGAAATAAAGGATACAAATTTTAAGATTATATTTATTTAAATCAAAGTGCGCTTTGAAATGCCCTTGTAACTGGAGTCTATCAATATGACATTTAGGAGCAATTATTGTCTAAATGTCATGAAGGCATACAGATCATTTTTGATAAGACCATCGTACATTTCAGAGCGGAATCACAGGAAAGGTGTCCAATTATGATATGTTGCGCCGGCATGCACATATATATCGGTACGATATTACGCGTTAACCCTCTCCACACCAGTAATAGTCCATACTTGATATACAATTGTTATCGCCCAATCCCAATACATCATGAAAAATTATATAACCGTGTATAAATGATGATACAATCCATATGCAATATCATGCTAAAATAATCCAATATCAAAGAATACGTTAAAAAAAAGAGATAATTGTCGTCCTTACCCATACAATACTTATGTCTTAATTCGATATCAGTCCATGAATGCTTGGTTCCAAGGCCATTCACATAAAACATAAATAAAATATGAATATATATTTTAAACATTGTTTTTTTTCGCAGTATTCTTTACTAATAAGAATGAAACCCCAATGTTTATAGCCGCCCTAATATATTGATACCTTTTAATATGTGTTTAATTCAAGTTTACACAAAGTTGTACTAAATGGTTATTTTTATAAATAAGCTAATTTTTACTTGGCTTAATCCCTCATAAAGTATACTCATATTCAAGTGATTAATATTATTTAAAATTAGGTACAGAACATACTAACATTACATATTTAAATAAATAATTGATTAAATACATTCATATATATAATGTACATAATCTCTATGGACATATTCATAGATATCTTCATATAAATGTATATTTGCGTATAGATATCAATATATAAATTGTTATTATGTAATTGTTATAATTGTGACAATGTTTATATATATATTGGAATGCATCCAAGCGAAAAGTTTAATACCTACTAGACATTCTTATTAAGTGTCTAATGTATGTTTATAATATTTGTCATGAAGATACTTCCTCATCCAAGTAAATATCCATTGCATATTTAAAATAACATATAATTCGAAGCCAGCGAAGAGGGTTTGGTATAACCAGCATACATTTGCAAGCACAGAGGTTGATGCGTGTTTTCTGAATGATGTGTAAGTAATAGCACTAAAGTGGATACTCAACCAGTCCCGCTTGATACTCGTTCCTAAATAATTTCAAACCGAGGGTTATTAGAACAATGTAATCAAATTTAATTGCCTATTACGACAAAAAAAAAAATATTTACAACATCTGGTAAAAGTGTGCTTAATGGGAGAATCGAAATGCTTATGTATCTATTATAGAGATTATATACAAAGCCTATTATGGGACGCTTTTCTATCGATGCGCATCATTTGGAAACAAATTAGACGAAAAGATATGATCTACTGAATAACAGGGCGGCAGCTCAGTTCAGAATAATAAGTGTATTAATTTTTTTTAATATTTAAGTTACATATTCATGTATGTATAAACACACAAGCAGAGAAACACACACGCACATACACACACACACACACACACATATATATATATATATATATATATATATATATATATATATATATATGTGGAGGTGACTTCCCAACACACTAACATAGGTATACACATACACATGCATACATACATACACGCACATATATATACGCACACGCACACACACATACACACACACACTTATATATGTATATACACACAGAAAAGATTTGATAGGGATTACTAATCAAGAAGAAGCAAATTCTAAAACCAAATATAAATACAGTTATTTATATCTTAACCCCAAGGAAATGAAAAAGCTCAATATATTCGGGGACGATAGTAAAGCTTATGATTAATAATAATAAGAACAGGGCTGGTAAGTAGAAATTTACAAATAGTTTTTATTATTAGGCAGAAAACTCGAAAGCTCGGTGCCCCTTTATCCACTGAGTTTCAAAGAATTTCTTCTCTTCTATACTTACACACACACATATATATATATATGCATATATATATATATATATATACATATATGCATATATGTATAAGTAGTTGTTTTTAAAGTAAAGCGTCTTATTTTTATCCAAAAATATTAATAAACCAAGAAGTCGTGAATTGTACTTTGAATACGAGCGACCGTTGATGTACACAAATGTATTTATATACATATTAAACGTAATTCTCAATGTACGTTTGCTAGTGATGCCAGTACAAATCTCTGCTTCTGAACCACGTTTATAGCAGGTTGGGCAATGTTAGAGTCAATCACCATTACCTTCTACAACACAAATATAAGACAGCCAGATCATAAATACAGTGAGAAAGTCAGTATATCATTGCAATTTCTATTCTATGTAGAGTTGGCGATATGTCGATTTATTGTATAGAGACGTCAATAAGTATATTTCCTAGAGCTCGCGGGAAATACATGATAACATGTTTCAGATTATTTTTATATAAATCAAAGTGCGCTGTTAAAATACCCTCGTGATCAGAGTCTATTCCGTCTTAATCAATTCGACGATAGAAAACATATTTTCATCGCTCCCTTTATATATATATATATATATATATATATATATATATATATATATATATATATATACACACACACACACACACACACACACACATATATATATATATATATTAGCATGGGTGCCTGGCGTTGTCCAGGTATTTGGAGGTATATGTTGAGCCAAAAAAGGTGTAACAAGAAGGCAGGCTCGAACTCGTACAGCAAAGAAGGAAAAGAACGGGAAACCCCCCTTGACGTCTTTGCTGTTACGATCACCGCCAAACCGGAAGTTACGTAGGTTTTAATTAAGGCTAGACAATCAAAAAGCGGGGATTACTTTCGAAAATATCGGCGAAAAAATGGACCTCCCTGTAGAAGAGTGCCCAGTGTATAGTGAAGGTATGAATGTTTTTAGCCAATTCTTCGATATTTGTCGTCCGAAAGGTCAAACTTAAGACGATACTGATCTTGTAAAAATCCGTCGCCTCTGTCGCAATTTTTAGGTAGACATGCAAACATAGATTCCTACATTTATATATTGGTAACCTAAATTTTCGACCCGAACCGATTAAGATGCTTGCCCTATCTTTTAATAGCCTTTATGTAAAATTTTAAATGTTTACACCAGAAAATGTCTGAGCAATTTGGTAGAGACCGAGGCAGCCAATTTTTTTAAAAAACATTGATTAATATTACGACCCCTTAACATTTATTGTTTTGGGCTCCAATAAAATTATTAAGTTAGATCCATGCCCAAGAAACCTATATCCATAATTTTAAGTGTTTAGACCCAGAAGTCAGGGAGAATTTTGTAGGGTTGGCAAAAGATTAACTGTTGATCTTATACCCGTTTCTGGCCGAAAACATATTAGAAAGATGTTCTCACATCTGAATATCCTCAATATAATATTTCGAATCTGTAGACTGAAAATTGACAGAGTTATTGTGTAAGGAAATGTACACAGACAGACAGAGAGACTGAAAGACAGACGGACAGACAAACAATCATACACATTCATATTTATATAAACTAAAACTTTATAAAAGAATCCGGCCTCATGTGTTTCATTTCAATACGGATATTTTTTATGAGATTCATCTGAATATATTTTCATCGACATGTTAATATTTTCTGTCATATTGTATTCATATTTTGATTAATAAAAGCGTGATTATAAAATGAACATATAATCGACTTAGTTTTCTTTCTTTACACCATGAATGAAACTTATCGGACAATCCAGAGTAATCTATTATAAATGTTAAAATGTTGTCATTTTTTCTGGAAATCCTGTTTATATTTTTTTTAATAGGAACATCAAACCGTAGTACTTATAAATAATAGGGCAGGTTGATTTGCAACTTTTTTTCTGAATATCAACAAGGCACTGGTGATGAATGTTGGGGTATGATGTAAAAAAAAACACATACCAAAAATTAGATTCGTATTTTGAAAAGAAAATTGAGCATTTAATTTTAAAAATCGTGACGGAAATTGCTGAGAAATCCTTAATTTTCATAGCATTTTACACGAAACTGACTTAGAATTTCTACTATTTTCATAAAAAAATGTAATTAAAATTGATATATTTAAATAAAATACATTGAAAGAAAAGTAAATACATGAATTATAATTTTAAATATGAATCACAACTAACAAAATATCTCAACTTCTACTGCATTGATTAAACAAATATTGTCAGAAAAGGCTAATTAGCGATTAAGTCTTTTAAATTTCATGATTTTAAAAGATATGTGAAGATGTACTACACAATATAACAACTTGATACAAGTTAGAGAACCATGTATTTAAATTTTTTATTAAATAAATTAATAAGAACTATGTTATAATAGAACTAAATTGTTCTGTGTAATTTCCTTTTGAGGAAAATGAAGGTCTAATTTGGTGGAACAATGATTTTGTAATTATATGTCTATGTCTTGCTTCCTCTCCATATAAAACTTGTGAAGCTTCTGCTGTTAATTTAACAGCTCTTTCCACTCCTTGTGAGTGGGCAGGAAATTTAGGAAATTCTAGTTGTGTTCCTGTCATAAATGATTTTACACGTACTTCACTTGTAAAACATTCTGCAAGTGCAGGTCCAAAAACTCCAGTTTCAGAAAGAGCAATCAAATATGACCAATGCGTGGCTGCAAAATTGATTTCCGTCTTTTTTTTTTTTGCTGGTTCACTATTTCTGAAAAAAGAAAAATAAATTATTTTTTTTTAAATATTTTTGTGATGCAATATGAATAAATTTTTGGGTAAATTGAGATAATAAAATTTGATTGATGAATATTTACTTACCTAATGGACAAAATCTTTTTAATGGTCTATTGTCCCACTTCCAATTCATCTGAATTTATCATCGAAATTATCATATTTTCCGAAAGTAGTGCAAAAGCACTATCTTTTAAACTGTTAAAAGCAGTATTTTGAATTTCAGTTTATTGTTGTTTTGTCCTCTGAATTATATTAAAAATATACTGCTGTTGGTTAAAAAAAAATATTGTCAGTTTTGATCTCGAATCCACTAACTGCATACATTTTGATGATAAATTCGACCAGAGTATTTGAGCTATCTTGCTTGATTAAATGGCCTAATTTTACAAGCTGCATATCTTGGATTAACTTCTCCTTGGGAAATGCCAACAACATGCTCAAAAATAGCCTCTGGTACCCACTTACTTCTGCTGTCAGATGATGATGATCTAGAGGACCATTAATTTTTTGAAATTCTACTTGAGGCAAATCTTGATAATCATTGATACAAAGTTTCCCCAAAGGACCAGTAAATGTTGCTGGGCTTCTTCTTGTTGAACCAATTGATTTAAAAATTGCTCTAAATGGCAGTTCATTTTGATGACCACTTTCTGGCCGAAAACATATTACAAAGATTTTCTCACATCTGAATATCCTCGATATAAAATTTAGAAGCTGCAGACTGAAAATTGACAGAGTAACTGTGTAAGGGAATGTACGCAGACAGACAGAGAGACTGACATGCAGACAGACGGACAGACAAACAGTCAGACACTTTCACTTTTATAGCTATATAGAAGATATACACTATCTGAAACTTTACAAAAGGATACTGCCTACAGTGTTTCAATTCAATACGGATATTTTTTATGAGATTCATCTGAATATATTTTCATCAAGACATGCTAATATTTTCTGTCATATTTTATTAATATTTTTTATCAATAAAAGTGTGATTATAAAATGAACATATATTCGACTTGGTTTTCTTTCTTTACACCATGAATGCAACTTATCGAACAATTCAGAGTAATCTGTTATTAATGTTCAAATGTTGCCATTTTTTCTGGAAATCCTGTTTACATTTTTTTTTCATATAGAGGAACATCAAACCGTAGTACTTGTGAACAATATTTACTGTCCAGGTGAGACCTGATCAAAATATTAATCGTTTTTCAGTATTCTTTATTACAGTAGATGAAATTAGGACCTATTCACCAATTCACAAAAAAATAAGTAAATAAAATAAAATTAACATTTACACATTTTAACGTAACGACTTTATTCTATGAATAGATAGGCACGTGTGCATAACTTATCCGGAAATAGAAAAAAAATCTTCTTCCGGTCTAGAAAGACACAACAATATTCCAGTCTGCCAAAACGAAACAGACTCCGTACTATTGTCAGACAAACGTTAAGTGCTAATTCTAAATTCCATCTTAAATCATAACAAATGTATTTCATGTTGCCATGTTTAAATTTGTTTTTCTTGTTTTATTTATGAATATTTATTTATCTGTCTATACTTTTCCTATCTTAAAAAACTTTTAAGATGAGATTCGCCTTCCCTCCCCGACTACTATTCGAACACGCAAAACACTGCTCACGCATGCTTTATTAAAGTAAACTAGTGATAAAAAGCCGGGAATTATTCTTTATTACAGTAGATGAAATTAGGAGTTTATTTAGGTATTATACTTAATATAAACTATTACTATAAGCTTGCTTGTGTTGAAAATGCTTTCTTCCTTGCTAGCCAATCAAAACATCTAATATAATCAGTCTTACTTTCAATTATATTTGAAACTAAAATACAGTGATATTAGCTTCGTCGCTATGTCTATTACTGAATAGATACACAATGCTTTGTGCTTGACCAAACTGACTGCATTTAATTAATCCTGACGCGCTATATACTAATTGCTTTATTTTTCTCATTACAGTAGAGGCACCCTTGCTGGATTGCTACATATACCCAAGATGCATACTTATGTCTGAGCTGCATGCTAAGCTAAAAAAAAAAAGTAATTTCTGTTTTTCTTCTCTTCTCAAATTAAACGTTACTTGGTACTTAAAACTCTTATATTGTAAGAGTATCTTGTGTAGTTTCCGACGTGTAGGAGACAGGGAGTCTCGTCGTGGGTGACGAAGCGTTTCACTGAAGAACCACGGCGACACACAGCGAACCGACAAACAATGACAGCCACGGCGCGAAGGTAATTAACAATGCTTAGCTGACCCCACGAATAGAAACGGAACCCAACGGCCACTAACGGAACCCAACGGTCACTGTACTGATCGCCACGAACGTCAGAACGCGACTGCCTCGCACCTCCAATGGACCGATTTTTATTCCTCAAGATGGCCTGGCTAATTTGCATCCCCGCGAGATCTCGCGCGATCCTGCGAGATTCCGTCTCTAATAAAAGCAGGCAGGCGCCATCTTGGAACTCTTTCTTCCGCTGCCCCGACCACAGGATCAGCCACCACCCCGCACGCCAGGCACACACGGACCCTCTTGCGCCGAGGGCTACGGTTAGTCTTACACTCCCCCCTGGTCTCCAGATCACATACGTGACACGGCGGACGTGGCTGTTTGATTTGAGCACTCCTGCGGAGGTGTATTACCGGGACTTCCTCATCGGAGCTCTCAGAAGTGGCATCGGAAGCATCAGCATAAGCATTAGAGCTCGCAGTTGAGTCATCGGGTTCGTGAGGCACAGGTTGGATCAATCGCTCATCGTCGGATGAGTCGCTCCTTCCACTGCTCGCAGTTGAGTCACCAGGTTCGTGGGGCACGAGTTGGATCCATCGCTCATCGTCGGATGACCCGCCCCCTCCAAAAGCTGCTGGTGCACCGGCCGCCGGGTGGCTTCACGCAGACGGTCTCTCCCACTTGGTACGTCCCCTGGGGTTCTCGTTGGTCGGGTAGACACACTTCAACGTCCTTGACGCGCAAGTGGTAGTGATGAATCGCATCATCGGGCGCACTGCCGCCAGTCACAGCGTCCTTAGGCGTTGGGTTGTATTTGTAAACCGCCTCCGCGATCGTACACTTCTTCCTGGCCACGATCCTCTTCATGGTTCGGTGGCACCGCTTCGCTATGCCGTTGCCGCTCGGCACATACGCGCATCGGTGTCGAAGGCGGATCCCCCAGTTGTCCATAAAATGCCTGAATTCCCTGCTGCAGAACGCCGTGTCGTTATCCGTGAGGATCTCCTCAGGCGGCCCCCTTTCGTAAAATATGGATTCCAATTCGTGGATGACACTGGTGGAATCCTGCCTCGCTAATTGGCGCCAAATCGCAAACCTCGTTGGCCCGCAGTCTATCAGCGTGAGGAAGTGTTGGCTGCCGTAGTGGGTTATATCAATACCCAACCGACTCCAGGTTGCGTCGACTCCCAGCTGTCCTTTCCGCCATCTGGCTGGGGCGGGGTCGATGGACTGGTACGTTTGGCACTCCCTGACCACTGCTCTTACTGCGCTTTTTGGTATTGATGTTCTAGCCAACTTCACAAAGTAGTAGGTCCGTTGTACTCCGGGGTGCCCACTGTCGTGATGTATCTTCCTATTTCGTCCTCCTCGACGGAGGCAGCACACAGAGGCAATGGCTTAGCTTCTTTCTTCATAGCCTCATACCATCTCCGTGGTACCCGAGTGAGCTTGTCGGCGAGGTGGTAGTCCGAGGTGACGAGCACTACGTCTACGGACAGGTTATACTCCGTCACCAGTTTTTTCGCAGTCTCCAGCCTCCGTCTTATCAGCATTTCGCTGGCTGCCTTGGTGCGTGCCCTGGCCTTGCTCGTGAGTGTGTCCGACATCCAGTGGTGCACGCAAAGTGAGTCAGTGTGCACACGCAGTTTCCTCACTTCCCATTGAAGTGCCAGGTTAATGCCCTTTATTACAGCGTCCAGTTCTGCCAGGTTGATATGGGCAGCATCATTCGCCGGTCGCAGCCAGCAGGCATCCTCAACTACGGCCCCATCTTTCTCCAAAACTACACCGATCGCTAGAGAACTTGCGTCCACCCACACGCTCAGTTCGTCTCCCTGCACGCACCAGTCCCCTGTGGCGAGTCATTCTTTTTCACACTAGCGACTGTCTCATTTAACATTGGAACCAATAGTTCGTCGGTTATCTCATCGTCCTAGCCTTTGGTGACCGCATTTGCCCCCCTTTTTATGACGCCTGTCGCCGCATGAACCCATCCGCATACTGGAAGATGCCCAACAAGTTTCCCGCACAGGGAGAACACGGCACGTCTTGTGTAAACGTTGGATACGTCGGGAACTGCGGTTCCACGCCTCCACTTCAGGATCCATCGCTCCTCTTGAACGCTCCAGCCCAATACGCGGGCGGCATCCTCAATCCGCTCAGAGTCCTTGCAGTTTAGATCAAACTCGGCAAGTTTGGATCTTACGTGTGAAGATGACACGATATCTTCGTTCACGTATATATCATCAATATACGCCGATGTTCCCTTTCTGATCCATTCTTCTTGTGACAACACGGCATTGGCGATAGCCTTCATTATCTGGGGTGCTACGTTTAGCCCAAATCCGAGTCGCGTAAGACAGTATCTCTTCCCGGAAAACATCACTGTCTGAAAAGGCCACATCGCCTCGCCGATCCGGACCTGCAAGTATGCTTTTCTCAAGTCCAGTAGGGACACATTGGACCCCTGCCGGCGCCACTCTCGCAGCTTGCTGGCACAGACGTCGGCGTCCGCTGTGAACGCATCAACGTGCGCATTCAACTCGCGGTAGTCCATTACCGGCCTCACCTTTGACTTGTTAGGTTGGGCAACTGCCATCAGCGGTATCAGGCCCTTGGGGGGTCCAAGTTTGTTGTAGGTGTATGGAATCAGCTAACCGTTCTTAATCCATTCACGGAGCTCGCTTTCGTATGCAGGCCTTATCTGGTCGGGCATACGGTACTCTGCCACTTTTTTTTGTAGTTTGGCCGGTTCCTTGTCTTCTGCCCACCTCCAAGTGGCGGTCCACGCCTTCTGTTGGTCGTCGAACTCCGCACTGAAGTCCGGCTGGTCGACTCTTAGTGCTGCGCACACCGGGGGCCTATCCTGAAACTCTACAACGCCAGCGCGTGTTATGCGCACGCCGCCCAGGGCTTTGATGGCATCGTAGCCTAGCAACAGGTCGAAACTCAGCGGCTTTTCGCGTGTCACCAGCGCTTCGACGTTGGCCGAGTTTCCAGTTCTTGTGCGAATGTGTACCACACCCACGCCGCAACACATTCGTATTTTTCCAGTAATGGTAGTTATCCTGACGTTCTTCTTTTTCCACGCCCGACAGAAGTCCGCACACACTATAGTGCGGGAGCAACCGGAATCAAGGAGGGCTAAACATAACGTGTCATTAACTCGGACCTGAATGACAGGGAGCGCCTTGTTAATTTTCTGTTCGGGGAAGAGGTCGGCACTGGCACCTTGTCCCCGTCCCCGTTTCCCGCACAGTCTCGGGCCATGTGCCCAGTCTTGTTACAGCGGTAGCAGCGAACAGCCGTCGACCGCCTTCTACAATTTCTTGCCATGTGGCCCCGCCCGTTGCATCTGTAGCAGATGACATCACCTTGCGGGCTGGGTCCCTGAGACGGTCCTTCGCCACTTGGTGGGGCCTGTGCGTAGGCGACTACCGGTTCCTGCACCGTCGAGTCATCCTTCATTATTGTCCTGGCTCTGTCCACTAGGTCACTCAGCGGTAGTGAGGACATGGTAGAGGTTGCTCGCAGGAGCTGCTTTGCTCCAGCGGGGAGTCCTGACAGGAATTTGTAGGCTAGGGCCCTCTCAGGAAGACCGCCAAACAACACCGTAAGCTTCTTAAGCTCGGCGAGATACACGTCCACAGTTTCGCCCAAGCGTATAGACCTCGTCTCAAACTGCTCCCATGCAGTGGCGGGGTCAGTGGCGAACGCCCTGTACAACGCCGCCTTGATACTCGAGTAGTCACACTTCTCCTCAGCGCTGAGTTGCTGATATACAGCGAAGGCCCCGCCGGTCAGCCGCAGAGGAATCACGCGCTCGATATTTTTCACGCCGGACAACTGACAATGTAACTCGACCTTCTCAACCCAGCTGAGTACCGGGTCGGATCCGTCGAATTCCGGTATCAACTTTAGATCGAACCTATCCGCCATTGAAGAAAAGAAAACCAAGTTCGGAGTGGGGGGGGCGAAATAGCTTGTAAGAGTATCTTGTGTAGTTTCCGACGTGTAGGAGACGGGGAGTCTCGTCGTGGGCGACGAAGCGTTTCACTGAAGCAACACACAGCGAAGCAACAAACAATGACAGCCACGGCGCGAAGGTAATTAACAAAGCTCAGCTGACTGCACGAATAGAAACGGAACCAAACGGTCACTAACGGAACCCAACGGTCACTGTACTGATCGCCACGAACGTCAGAACCCGACATCCTCGCACCTCCAATGGACCGATTTTTATTCCTCAAGATGGCCTAGCTAATTTGCATCCCCGCGAGATCTCGCGCGATCCTGCGAGATTCCGTCTCTAATAAAAGCAGGCAGGCGCCATCTTGGAACTCTTTCTTCCGCTGCCCCGACCACAGGATCAGCTACCACCCCGCACGCTAGGCACACTTGCGCCGAGGGCTACGGTTTGTCTCACATATATTTAATCCTAAGTTTATTCTGTTTAATCCTCACCTGAAAGCTAACAATCCGCTCTAATTTTCAAACTGCCACTAACACTAATGCAATACACCCGACTTAGATGGGGGTCCTTAGATTTCAGCCCATAATCTTTGCATGCTGACCGATTTGAAGTCATGATCACTAAACATCTGTTACATTTTTACCCCTCAGTCATGCAATTGTTTATTCTTATCCAGGTCAATGCTCACTAACAACACTCTGTACTTAGATATACAACTATCTATATTAATTAGCAATAGATGTCCGTTCCTTAGCTTAGCAATGTTAAATACAAAAACTGAACCGATACTCTAAAATGCAAAATACAACTTCCTAATTTTTAAACGACAGCTGAAGATATATTCATTAGAAATGTAACCTACTTAATACCTACAATCTCCAGATATTCGCATCTACTGAAAATATGACCACATATCTATCTATTGTACTATACATACTGTATAAGACATAGCATGTAATTTACTACTAATTATACCTGTACTGCAATGTACTTCATATCAAAAATGACGTTACTTGTATCTATTGAATATACAACTTAAACCTCCTGCTATTTGAAATATCCAGAGTTTGTACAATTTTTTCTAGTTAATTCGTAATACCATACCATTCGGAAACACATTATCCTATTCCTAACCGACAAAAATAAAAGGAATTGTTTTTCTTTTTAACCCAAAGGAAAAAAAACTAATTTTTACTATCTTCCAACAGACCTGTTTCCAAATATAGCTGCTTCAACTTCATGAACACTTACTCAACCCCTCCTCCAGTAAAAAAAAAATGAAATAGCAATGTCCTTAATCACTTTGAGGAGTATAATTTTTCATTTATATATAACCCTTTGTAAGTAACCCGTTAACATTAACCACGAACGCGGGGGCGCAGAAATACCTGGATTAGGACCCAGGCGCGGGGAAAACCCTGTCGTTTCTGATGGACCCGTATATCTTCCCAGGTCATCCGCCTAGGAGAAGGAAAACTCTAAAGCTAAAACTAAGGGAGGAAGGTCTCTCCAGTCTTGGATGAGAACCTTCCTAGAGCGCGTGACTCAAATAAATTACCGGTCTGCAAACCTAAACTGCTTAAGAAGTAGATAGGCACTGTCTATCGCCCGGCTTCCATACTCCTTCTTTACCTATTAGCTATAAGTAGTTGTCGAATCACAGGGAGTCAACATAGCTTCAGTGGTCGATCTTGTTTCTTGACTAGGGTAACGAATGCTGTTTTCCCCACTCCCGATACATCCCATCCCCTAAACTGGGCATTTAGAAGTGCGTGAATGCCATAATAGCAGTACGAGTAGATTGGGTTGATCATCGTCTGATAGGTTGAGGGTACCGGATAGACAGTTCCTGGCTGCTGTTCCCGACTCGTAGTACAAGAGCCCTAACTCTTTGATAGCGTTTAGAGCGGCTGCTCCATCAACAGTTGTATAATATCGGGTTGTTTGTAGTACCATGTCGCGCATGGAAAGGGATCCTGCACTCATTCCCGATGGGCTATCCGGAGGCTACAATCCTAGTAAGATGGCAGGACAACTGATGGCCTGCTTGTGTTGCATTTCTGGTATTCTGCATAACCACTTGCTCAGCATCCCTTACCTAAACTAAAACTCTAACAAATAACAGCACAATAAAAAATTACGCTAAAACCAGGCCCAAACTCAAACAAAACCAACCTGCCGTCTCCCTTGAGACTTGCATTTAGAAACATCCGTGGGTTTAGAATTAATTAAATGATGTCGAAGCATTTCTCCTAACACACACCCTGGATATCTTAACACTAAGTGAGACTAACGTACACTCCTCCATCCCTCCTAACTACTTTAAAATGACTGGCTATCTCCCTCCCTGTCGTAAGGACTCTGACAGACATATCAACACACTTGGAGTCTACATTCGTAACACCCTCTCCTTGACTAGAGAAACAAACCTAGGATCGGACGATCAAGCCTATATGTGCTTTAGACTAAACATACAACATAACATTAGCTACTTTTCTTTTCTCTACCGCTCTTCCTCGACCCAGGACTGCACAATAATTAACAAAGTCTCTGACAGCATAGAAACAGTAATCTCCCTCGACATTAGCAAACAAGTACATGTATTTGATGGCTTTAATGCCCATCAGAAAAACTGGCCTGGATTCTCTACTTACACAGATGCAGCAGGCAGCACAACATATAGCTTTGATATATCTCACTCCCTATCACAAATGGTTACGTTTCCCTGTTTCCCTGACCAGCAAGAACAACACGCATCACTTCTAGACCTGTTTCTGACTACAGTTTCCGAGGGGTGTATAACAAATGCTGACAGCCCACTCGGAAATCCTGATCATGCAGTGATAATGGCTGAAATCGCCCTAAACTCTAGAGCCAAAACTGAAGAACCAGTGCTAAAACAAGCAGATATTACAAAAAAGCTGATGGGAAGCCTTCACAGATCTTATCAGAGATGCGCCATGGGGGAATATTTTTCTCTTCCTGCTGAACAGTGCAAGATGAGACCACTGAATGGTTCAAAACGGAAATTGAAGCACATGTTCCCATGCGGAAATTTTATAGCAAACCCCACTCTCCACAATGGTTTACTTCTACTTGCGCAGCTGCCATTGCTCAAAGGCAGCAGGTATACCACAGATTTAACCGACATAAGTCCAGTTCAAACAGACAGTAGTAGATAGACGCTATAAGTAACGTTAAGAAAGAAATATCGACACCTAAGAGAGGATTTATTGAAACCACTAAAAAACGCATAGAAGCACAACAAGTAGGAACGCGTGACTTCTGAAAAATCTACAACAGTGTAATAAATAATGGGCAACCAACAATTCCCCAACTAACCGACAATCACGAGGCCGTTTGCTCAGCAACCGACAAGGCTAATGTGCTTGCCAGTCAGTTTGCCTCAAACTCCACACTGGACCCTTCCAACCACCCCCTGCCTGATTTTCCTTTGCGGACAGACGCCACGCTAGATGACCTAAAAATCACCACTGCTCAGGTGCATGCAATCATAAAAAACCTTGACACTTCAAAAGCATGTGGACCCGATCTAATCCCAGCTGTGCTATAAAAAAAGTGCACAGCCGTAGTAGCTCCATTTCTCTCCAAACTCTAGAAGAAATGCCTTAATGAATCTTGCTTTCCGGACTGTTGGAAAACTGGTTCTGTGGTACCAGTCTTCAAACATTCTGGTGAAAGAACTGACCCATCAAATTCACGCCCTAGTCCTTCACCATACAAATGATAAACTTCTGACTTACAAACACTATGGATTTAGACAAGCCCGTTCCACAGCAGACATCCACACTGTGGTCTCTGAACATATATACCATTCACTGGACAAAGCAGAATAGGGCAGAGCGGTTGCCTTAGATATATGTAAGGCTTTTGAAAGGGTGTGGCATGAGGGTCTCCTCAGAAAAATTAGATAATACGGTATCACTGGTAGAATACATAACATAATAAAATACTTCTTAGATAAGAGAAAAATCCAGGTTGTCCTCAACAGTCGTACATCTAAATAATATGATATAGATGCGGGAGTGCCCCAAGGGTCTATCCTTGGGCCTCTATTGTTTCCAATTATTCATAAATTAATTCTCCGACAAAATTGCCTCTGAGATGGGTATATATGCTGATGACACCACACTCTATAACAGGCATGACAGGAAAAAATAAACATATATCTAAAGAAATAGCAAAAATACTAGAGGATGACCTCCAATCTATAGTGGAATGGAGACAAAAATGGATGGTCATATTCAATGCTGCCAAGACTAAACTGGTTTCCTTCAATAATTACAAAAACCTTCTCTGCCACCAGTAGCAATGGCCAGTAACCCTTTATCTTACAGTACATCTGTCAAACTGATTGATCTAACGTTCACATGAAACATGAGTTGGAACAAGTGCATTGAAAGCGTTGCCAGGGCCGCTGCGAAAAAGGTAGGCTCTCTCTACCGTTCTAGAAAATTACTAACACCCGAAAGTATCCTGTACCTCTATAAAGCCCCCATTCGCCCATGTATCGAGTATTGCTGTCACATTTGGGCTGGTGCATATGCTACTAGTATCTCGCTCCTAGACAAGGGTTAAAAGAGAGTCGCAAATCTGATAGGCCTTGAACTGGAATCTAAGCTTGAAATGTTGCATCCCTCTGCCTGTTCTACAAGTATATTAATGGTGAATTCTCTTGCGAACGAAGACACTTATGTCCCACGGGGTAGGCACCCTCGACAAACGCGACAGGAAGCTACATCCCACTCCCACACAGTAGAGATCCCTAGATGAAAAAGATC
This sequence comes from Euprymna scolopes, assembly GCF_053919585.1. Taxonomy (NCBI): domain Eukaryota; kingdom Metazoa; phylum Mollusca; class Cephalopoda; order Sepiida; family Sepiolidae; genus Euprymna; species Euprymna scolopes. The sequence goes on along the minus strand of NC_136496.1, from coordinate 16,411,629 downwards.
TTTCTACTCCAGTAGTTTATGAACCAGAACGGCTAAACTTTGGAATTCCATTCCAGGTCAAAGCTTCCCTAACTGTACTGACATGCTGAAGTTCAAGTGTAACGTGCACCAACATCTTACTGCCGAAACCCTAACATAGTACACCAGTAGTTGTTGCCCGTGATAGTAGCCCCCTACACCAAAGTGGCAATGTAATTTAAAAATGTTATATTTTAAAAGATTCCATTATGATTCTTATGTCATAATCAATTTTTGTGTGTGTTATCCTTACAAAGTAATTATGACTTCGCTATCATTCGACCAAATTTTACAATAAAATAGAGGATTATTGTTGAACAAAAAATCCGCATGTGATGATTATACGTAATTAATTACATGGCAAACATTATTAAATACGATGTGAAACAGTGATGGCAACTGTAATGATTTAAGTATTTATATGCATTAAAATATCTTTCATTAAAAATAAGTTCAGTAACTTCATTTATTTTCATCTAAAAATACTGCTCTAAAGTTATCTATCTTTGTTTGACTGTACATATAGGAATAACGAAATCACTAAGTACGAGTATAAAGATGAATAGTTATTTGATTTAAAATATCATACATTTTGGGGATTATTAATATGAAATAGAATTTAAGCCCGTTGTTGCCCGGTATTTGGAGGTGTATGTTGAGCAAAACCAAAAAGAAATGGTAGTAAGAAGGCAGGTAAAAACCCGTACGGCGAAGGAGGGAACGAACGGGAAAACAACGTGACGTCTTTGCTGTTACGACAACCGGTAAAGTAACGTAGGTTTTACCTAAGGCTAGACAATCGAAAAGAGGGGATGAATTTAGAAAATACCGACGAAAATACGACCCGAACCTTTTGAAAATGGCCAGTTTAAGGTAAAAAAATAATGCTTATAGGTAATTTTCCGTATTTGTCGTCTGAAGGGTCGAACTCAAAAACGATACTGAGCTTGTAAAAATCCGTCGCCTCTGTCAAAATTTTTAGGTAGACATGCAAACATACATACATTCATTTATATATTGTTAACTCAAATTTTCGACCCAAACCGATTAAACACATTGCTATATTTCTGAATACCCTTTATGAAAAATTTCAAAAGTTTAGACCAGAAATGATCTGAGTAATTTGGTAGATACAGCTACGGTCAATTTTTTAAAGCTTTAACCCCTATTATGGCCCCTTAAGGTTATGGTTTTAAACTCAACTCAAGTAATTATTATAGATCTATGCCCAAGAAACATATACCTATGTGTTTAGACGCAAAATTTTGGGAGGAGGTTGTAGATTTCTCAAAGGTCAAATCATTGAACTTTGACCTTTTAACAGCCGAATTTATGGCCGCAAAAATATTAGAAAGATTTTTGCAACTCTAAGTACACTGTATATCAAATTCTGAGTCTGTAGACAGAAATTTGACAGAGTTATTGCGTAGGGAGATATACACAGACCGACACACAGACACACAGACACATTCACTTATATAGATATACAGATTGGTTTATTGATTTATATAACCACATTGTAAAATTGGAAGTTTTTCTATTCCTCATATGTGTTATAACTTTAAATCTATATATATCTGGTCGAGCTCCTTCCCCAGAACAATGTGACTAACTCCCTCTCTCTCCCTCTCTCTCCACACACACACACACACACACACACACACACATATATATATATATATATATATATATATATATATATATATATATATATATATATATATACTAGCATGGATGCCTGGCGTTGCTCGGGTGTTTGATTATATTCTGAGTTTAAAAAAAAACGGTCAATTTTTAAAAAGTTGACCCCTATTTTAAATTTATTGTCTGGAGCTCAAATCAAGTTATTAATTTATAGCCATCTCCAAGGAATATTTCAACTGTTTAGACCTAAAATTATCGGAGAAGATAGTAGAGTTCTCAGAGGTCAAATCGTTGAACTTTGACTCCTAAATCGCCAAACGTCTAGCGAAAGCCTAACCAAAAGTGTTTTTCTCAAATCTCAATATATTGTATATAACATTTTGAGTCTGTACATTTAAAATTGACAGAGTTATTGCGTAGGGAAATGTACACACTCAGACACACAGGCAGACAAACACAGACAGATACACAGACACGTATACTTTTATAGATATACTAGCATGGGTGATCGGCATTGCCGAGATTTTGGAGGTGTATGCTAAGCCAAAAAAAGTGTCAATTATTTTTTTATTTAACACCTTTTATGGTCCCTAAAACTTTATTGTTTTGGGCTCAAATCACGTTATTAAGTTAGATCCATGACCAATTAACCTATATCTAAAATTTCAAGTCTTTAAACCCAAAATTCTCGGAGGAGTGTTGTAGAATTCTCAAAAGTCAAATCGTTGAAGGTTGACCCCTTAACAGCGCAATTTCTGGTCGAAAACCGATCACATCGATTTTCCAAAATCTGAGTACGCTGTATATCAAATTTCGAGTGTGTAGACAAGTTATTGCGTAGGGAAATGTAAACAGACATTTTGACAGAGTTATTGCGTATGGAAAATGTAAACAGACAGACAGACACACAGACACGTTCACTTTTATAGATATCCTAGAATTTCAGCCCGGCGTTTCCCGGATGTTTGGAGGTGTATGCTGAGAAAATTTAAATGCTTACCTCTATTATGACCCTTAACATTTATTATTTTGGGCTCAAATCAAGTTATTAAGTTAGATCCATGTCCAAGGAAGCTATATAAAAAATTTCAAGTGTTTAGCGCCAAAATTGTCGGAGGAGATTGGTAGAGTTCTCAAACGTCAAATCGCTGAACTTTGACCCCGTAACAGCCAAATTTCCGGTCGAAAACCAATTAGAAATATATTCCCAAATCTCAGTACCGTTGATATCAACTACCGAGTCTGTAGATTAAAAATTACAGAGTACTTGCGTAGGGAAATGTACACAGACACACATACAAACACACACACACAGACACATTCACTTTTATAGATATATAGACTAGCATGGGTGTCCGGCGTTGCCCGTGTGTGAGGTGTATACTGAGCAAAGAAAAAAATAATAAAATAAAAAAAACAGCCATTCGTTTGTAAATTTGACCCCGGTTATGACCCCTGAACATTTATTGTTTTGGGCTCACATCAAATTATTGTGTTAGATCCATGTTCAAGGAACCTATATCTACAATGTTAAGTGTTTCGACCAAAAATTGTCGGAGGAGTTTAGTAGAGTTCTTAAAGGTGAAATCGTTGAACTCTAGCCCCTGAACATCCAAATTTCTGGCCGAAAACCAACCCCAACTGCTTCCCCAACTGTACTGACATGCAGAAGTTCAAGTGCAACGTGAACCGACATCTTGCTGCGCAAATCCCAACATAGTGCCCCAGTTGGTGCTGCCCTTGATAGTGGCCCCCTACACCAAAGTGGCAATGCGCCTTGTTTGGGGTGAAAATATAATAAAAAATGAAAGAAATAGAGACAGCTAAGAAAGAATTTTCTTAAACCACCAAAAAATGCATGGAATACCAAAATTAGGAACACGTGACTTCTGGAAAATCTACAAGAGTGTAGCAAATAATTGGTCATAAACAAATCCACATCTATCCAACAATCATTAGGTTGTTTGCTCAGCAACCGAGAAGGCTTACATGCTTGCCAGTCGGTTTGCATCCAACTCCACACTGGACCTTGCCAACCACAACACACTGACTTTCCTTTGCGGACAATAGCCACACTAGACGATCTGGAAATCACCCCTTCTCAGGTGCATGCGATCATAAAAAATCTTGACACTTCAAAAGCATGTGGACATGAACTCATCACGACTGTGCTATTAAAAAAGTGTCCCGTCGAAGTAGCTCCGGTTCTCTCCAAACTTTCTAACAAATGCCTTAATGAATCTTGCCTTCCTTCCTGCTGGCCACCTGCTTCTCTGGTACCAGTTTTTAAGTATTCTGGCGAAAGAATTGACCTAGTAAATTACCTCCATTAGCCTCCGCCCACATTTCGCAAAAATATTTCAGTCCATAATTAACCAAGCTGTAGTCAATCAACTTACAGATGCTGAACTTCTGACCGAGCAACAATATGGATTAAGGCAAGGCCGTTTCACTACAGACATCCTAACTGTAATCTCTGCCACTATAAACCATTCACTTGACAAAGCATGACAGGGTATGGCATCAAGATCTTCTCAGGAAAATTATACGGTATCACTGGAGAATTACTTAACATAATTAAAAACTTCTTAGATAAGAGAAATACGCAGGTCGCCATCGATGGTCGTACATCTAAATAATATGATATAAATGCGGGAGTGCGCCAGGGGTATATCCTTGGACCTCTATTATTCCTGATATTCATAAATGACCTCCCTGACAAAATTGTCTGTGAGATTGGTATATATGCTGATGACACCACGCTCTATAACAGACACGACAGGGAAACAAATGAACACATATCTAAAGAAATGGCAGAAACAATAGAGGATTACTTCCGATCCGTCGTGGAATGGGACAAAAATGGATGGTCACATTCTATGCTGCTAAGACTAAACTTATTTCCATTAATAACTACAAGAATCCTTCTCTACCACCAATAGCAATGGCAAAAGATCCTTTATCTGAAAGTATATATTATAAACTCCCCGACCCAACGTTCACTGTAAACATGAGTTGAAAAAATTACATTGAGAGCAGTGCTAGGACAGCTGCAAAATAGGTAGGTTCCCTCTACCGTGCTAGAAAGCTACTAATTCCCGAAAGTCTCCTGTAACCTCTATAAGGCCCTCATTCGCCCATGGATGGTGTATTGTTGTCATATTTTTTCTGGTGGGTCTGCTACTAGTCTCTCACTCCTGGACATGATTCAAAAGAGAGTTACCAACCTAATATGTCATGAACTATCATTTAAGATTCAGCGTCTGTCCCATCGACGAAATGTAGCATCGCTTTGCCTGTTCTACAAGTGTTTTAATGGTAAATGCTCCGACGAACTGCAAACACTTGTATCTCCTCAACGTAAATGCAACCCGACAAGCAGCAGAATCACACCCGTTCATAGTTGAGATCCTTAGATATAAGCGAGCATTTTTCTACTCTCCATTAGTTATATAATTATACTTCATTAGTTTCTTCCCCAGACCCGCTGGACTTTGGAGTTCCCTTCCGAGCTCCTGCTTCCCCAACTGTACTGCCATGCAGACGTCCAAGTGTAAAGTGAACCGACATCTTGCTGCCCAACTCCCCACATAGTACACCTGTAGCTTATGTCCATGATAGTAGCCCCCTATATTAAAGTGGCAATGTGGCTGTTTTGGGGTTAAAGTGTAATAAAAAATGGACGAAATTAATCTTAATGTAGTTCCTTATACCAAGAGCATGACCCATGATTAGTTCGTCTGTAAATAAACAAAGAATAGAAACAGAAGGAAATGGGATATAATCGATAGAATGTCACTGCAAAAAATGATATGAAATGTGTAAAAAGTAATTTACTTTTAGAATCTCAGTTAATCAGGTCTAGAAAGAAATGTGTCACTTCAAAAAAGTTATGTGGCAGACATGGTGGGTGATGAGAGAGTCCGATTGTTTATATGGTATAAGCGTGAACAATTTATGCACTTAAAGCAAATGATATTTGTTTAAAGAAGAGGTACATTTTTGCACTGAAAACATATTCGTTGGGATTATCATATTAATCGATAGTTTCAAATCTTACAATTTATTCAAAAAACTGCAAATTTATCCTAAATTTAATGTAACTGTTTTAAAAAAAACTATACCTCGTTTTATTTGCCTTTTATTTATCAATAATGTAACATTTTCATATTTGAGTTTAAATTGAAATACTCTAGTATTCACGATAATTTAAAAAAAAAAAGAAACTTCAAATTGAGGAGACAAAAGGAAAGTCCGCAGCAAAAAAAATAGCTTGAAACCAATTTGTTGCTGCGGACTTTGTTTTTGCCTCCGCAATTTGATATTATTTTTTTTAATTGATGTGAACACTGGAATATTTCATTTAAAAGTAAAATACGAACACTTAACCATATAGAGGAATAAAAAGCGAATCAAATGAGGTATATTTTCTTTAAACAGTTCCATTAAATCTAGCTTAAATTTTCAGTTTTTGAAAAAAATACAATTGCAGACTTTCTTTTTGTCGGCACTTATATGTACTCCCTCCAATAGATTTAACGTAGTTAATTGTGTCCCATGTTACCTTTGCATACCGATTCTGTCTATGCCGATGACTCTAATCTTGGCACTGCTCGTTACAAACACGGCCACGTCGTAAGCATAAGCTGCATACTTAACTGATGTCGAACTGTTCAATAGTCAGTCCAGGCTACCTGGTAAAAAGCTCCTGAAAGTGGGCCCGAAAACTTGCACATAATCAGTCATTTTATGTAACGGTTCGTCCGTCGGGCATGTGAAACTGACGATGTGTCGATCAGTATAACGTCGAAATTCCTCTGCACGCAGTGAAACAGCCTTATTTGTTGCCTTGTTCGGCGCTCTTTTTAATCTAGCCATAACTAGTAATCCCTGGTCCTCCCTGTTATCTAAGGAGTCCAGTTCAGCCTTAACTATAGTATAACCATCACTATTCCCCTCCGCCACAGCTCTTCCTAATCTATCTTTTAATGTCCCTTTCGCTGCTCTAGAATTAAGGAAAGGCCGTTAACTAAAATCAGCAGCGAAGAACCTAATAACATTTTTAGGTTACCCCACCACTTATTCCAATAATAGCACCCATCAATTCCCTCTTTATTGCTAGTAACTACTGATCCCAGAAGTCCTTTACGTCGAACAACGATGTGTTGAACATCCAGTATCTAGCTATCCTAGGATTACTCTATATAAGTTTACCTAAACTCGGACAACCCGAATAAACTATATTATGAAAACTTGGACGGTCTAAAATCCATAGGTCGACTCTTTTAAATAAGAACCAATCGACTTAACTCGAAAGTTGCACCGAATCGGAGCCGCGTCTACCTGTCCAAGTCTATACTACATCCCCGAGCTTTTCGTTTGGAAATTTATCGACAAGATCAAACTTGTCGATAAAGTCTCGAAACGCCTTAACATCCCGGTTCTGGTTTGTACTACTCGTGGTATTTACCCCACCATCGTACTCGGGATTCAGGACCGCGTTCCAATCTCCCTCTAAAACTAACCAAGGAAACGAATTCATGAAGGGCTCGTTCTGCCAAAAAGAAAAGGAAACTAGCTCGTTACGGTCATTAGGCGCATAAACCCCAATAAAACTAAATACCACATCCCTAAGGATAACATGTAGCACCTGCAGTTTTACCTCGGGATCTGCGTATACCCGATCACACAACGCATTAAGAGTGCGCTTCTCTAACCAGGTAAGCCTCTTTTGTGGGGATCATGCTGTGCTAACTAGAGCTGAAAGTCTCTAAGGAGCACAGCCTGATAATCACTTGGAATAAAGTGGGTCTCCTGAAGACAACATATATCCACGCCGCGGCGTTGAAGGTCGTGTGCAACTCGAAGTTTACAAGAGGCGCCCCTCAACTCTCGAATATTTAAGCTATCTAATCTTAACGCTATCCCGGATGATTTAGGGTTGAGAATCGTGAAAAAACATAGACGGTGTCAACACACCGACAGCAGTCCCCAAAATCCAGTGATCTTCTCAGTAGTGATGGACCCGTCTAGGCACAGACCACCGATTTCTAAGGGGAAGGTTAGTTTAGCTGCCTTATAAAGTGAAGGATTGAGTTTGATGGGGGCCCGTCCAACACATTGTTTTCTAATTTCTACAAGGTCGTTATCAATAAAATAAGCGGCTGAAGGATAAAAGTTAAAAGCAGAGTTTCCTTCCTCAAGTATAGTCCAGGCCACTTTGGCCTCCTCGCTAGTAGACACATCCTATCACACATCTGTATTATGGAATATGGTCCCGCACAGTTGGGGATCTATTTTTAAACGATGCTGGAAGTGACGAATCGAATTAATTTACCTGAAACTAATCATAGCTTAGACCTTTAGAGGTTATGGCACCAGCGTGCGTCTTTATTTTGATGGATCCGAATCAAAATTCGAATCGTGGCAACTGCAATTTCTAGGATATCTACGAATTCAAAAGCTATAAAAAGACTTCAAATACAACCTGAAAACAGAAACGACCCCGACTTCATAGAAAGCAACTGTCTTTTCGGAATTAATACAGTGCATAGATGATCGAAGTCTCTTACTGGTAATGTGAGAAATCCTGGACGATGGATGCAAAGCATTGAGCATATTGAGAGTGTCGTATTTCATCAAAAGGAAAACACACAATTATTTCTTTATATACTGAGCTGACCTGTCTAAAACGAATGGAAGTCGAAACCATTACAGATTATATCATAAAATCTGAAACGACCGCAAATTATTTACAACTGTCTGGTTAAGTTATTAGCGACAGTCTGTTAATTTCCATGGCCCTCAAGGGATTACCGAGTGATTTAAAGCTATAACGTTATAACGCAGAAAGAAAACCCCATGGTTTTAGACAATTATGGGAACACTCAGAAGTTACAATGAAACTGAAAAAAATGCTTACAGAAAGAAAATGAATTTACAAATATCAAGTTTAAAAATACACACATAGAAGCACCACAATTAAACTATAACAATGCCGGGAATGAAAACCGTTGTTTTGCCAAAAAACATTTTTCTCCTAAGAAAAGTACAAAAATTATTTGCTATAATTTTAGACGACATAGAGTTTCCAATGTAGATACAAGATTGAAAGGGCGACCCCATTAAAATATGGAGAGTTCCGTAAGCGAACATAGATTCTTATTTTCATGTACGGTTAACGCTTCAACAAGCAATAATAATTTTCCTGTCGATTGTGGTTCAACGGCACATGTGATCATAAACGGATCTGATTTGATCAATTTTGATCCCAATTTTAAGCCACAAAATAATTCTGCATTGAGTTAGTTTTAGTGTGTAAATGTTGGCGTGCCTTATTATGCTGTCGTCGTCGTCGTCGTCGTCGTCGTTGTTGTTGTTGTTGTTGTTGTTCAGAACAGGTTAATCTGTGTTAATGCCTTTTCGAAGTCTTCATTTTCTATTAGTGGAGATTTATGTTGCTTGAAAAGGTATTTCTGACAAAACTTGAGCTCTATATATCTTTAACAATATACAATAACTAGAGAACGATAAATGCAGCGCAGTTGGAATGTCACATCTCCATATTTATTCCCTTAGAAACTTTCCTCCATAATGGATATAGAGAAGACCCTAAAGAAATAACGATAATGCAATGTACATTTTTTGTGTAAAGACAAAATTGCCCAAGGGAAGGGCTCCTTAAAAAGAGAAGGAAACTTAAGACAAAAGTGGATAAGCATGTGACTTCCCTCCAGGAGGGCAGTTCATGACAGCCACTCCTAATTACAGTGGAAAGTTCTTGTTCCATCCAGTCTTGTAATTGAGGAGGGGAGACTGGCAGCATATAATGGTCATCATAGTCTGTTATCTTAATGCGTTATTAATCCAATAAATACCATTGATCATTTTAACTTTTAAACAACTATTATTGACAAAATCAGTCATTTTCATACTAATTTTGCCACACGCTTTCTTACAAGGACTTTCTATGTGTGTTTCGTCTACAAATCATTTAACATTAGTTCTAAAGTTTTTATTTCATTCAATAATCAAATCTCCTTCAAAACCTTCTGTCAATTTCATTGGCTGACCACTTGTGCTTCTCGAGTCATGGAAAGGTCGGTTTATATTTTGCGAACGATTAAAAAAATTAACTCTCTCTTTCCTTCCTGTTAATAAGGAGTTCACCATTCACACATAGCTAGGTAAAAAAAACAACGGCTAATCCCACACAGGAAAAAAAATCATTACTTAGCTTGTCATACATTTTCTTATTATATACTGTCTCTTGTTCAGCGCGTAAAAAGATAGTTACACACGAAAGCACATTAAGGATTTTCCTTCCCAATTTACTATTTGCCAAAGCGCAGAAAAACATTGATATTTTTCTATTTTGTCCGGATTACATTCATAAAACGTTACAAATCATTTTGTTGCAACTATTGCCTACTGTACAAATCTGCTTCGGTCACTGGCTCTAGCAATGATATTTGTTTCTTAATTTTTACAGTGTGTTCTTTCCTGATCTTAATTTTCGGAGACAGTGTCATATTTACAGTTGTCATCAATTAGTAATAAGACAATAGATGTTTTCCTGTTAGGGTTAATAGCATCCATCCATAACATTGAACCCCTAAGGGCCATAGGCCATCTACAACTTTGTAGATGCTTTTGTAGCGACTGAGTTCTTTTTAACTGGTGAAGGTGCTGGCCGACGCCCAACCTTCCCAGAAGGTACTTAGAGCGCCTAGCCTTCCCAAATGGTCACCCATCTGGTACTGAATAGCTCAATGTTGCTTAACTTCGGTGATCTGGCAAGAACCGGTGTGCCAATTGTAATTGTGCTGTGCTCAGGGTTAATAGCATACTTATTAATAATGTAATGTATTTTTCGTTTAGGAATATAATCATTAGTTAACTTTTCGAAAATTACGGTTATATTCATTTCAATCATTTTAATTGATCTTACGGTTGTTACTGTTTGTTTTGTTTTATTTACCAGGCTTATTTTTTTTTAACTTATAGTCCACTTTATAAAAAATATTATCCGTCTTAAAGTTTTTTTTTCTGTTATAAAACCACATCAAAACCATTGAATTGCAATTGGTTAACGTGCTTTTTATGTTTTATTGTTATCAATTTTTCTAACTACGCGCATTATTTCTTTAATTATGGATAATTGTAAAAACAGACGTAACAAAAGTGACTCAGTCTAAAAAGAGTTTTGATCATATTATACAAGATAAATGGTTTCGTAACTGATTTTACTAAGGGGGCGTTACGAAAATTTTTAGTGTGACGTACACAATTTGTCTGGTTTTGTGTTGTATTTCTACTGGCAACACCGACATATTTATGAATCTTTTCTTAAAATTGTAATATTTAAAACAAACCCAGAAAATATGAAGCTTAATTATTGAAAATAAAGAAAATAATAATTATTTAGGTAGTTATTTTTGTGTGTATCCGTTAGAAGCGTGGAGTAGAATTTGAAGAATAAAACATTTATAAATGTATTTGAAGCCAAAACTGCAACGCGAATTTTTTTTATAAAATAAACAGATGTTTATTTTTAAAGAAATATATTTCGGAGTAAGACTCATTTATCAATCTGTTTTTCTCTCTTCTTCCTCGACATGATGTAGTGGAAGAGAGCTCGATGAAAAGTCCACGTGATGTTGTCAACTGCGTGGTTTTTATGAAGCCGGATAGGTGACGCGTGGTCGCGCATTTTGAAAATCTGGGTAGTTATTTTTGTGTGTATCCGTTAGAAGCGTTGAGTTAAATTTGAAGAATAAAACATGTATAAATAAATTTGAAGCTAAAACTGCAACACGAAATGTTTTTTTATAAAATAAACTACATCATGTCGAGGAAGAAGAGAAAAAAAAATGATTGATAAAGGAGTCTTACTCCGAATATATATTTGTGTGTGTATGTTTTATTTTTTTTATTACCGTTTTATCTGTTTGGCTACATACGTTTCAGATGTTGGACCATGTTTACGCTATAACAGCCTTTTCAGGCCTCGTGGAAGTCTTCTGCGAGGCCTGACGAGGCTGTTAGATCGTAAACATAACCAACATCTGAAACATATGTAGCCAAAAAGATAAAACGATAATAAAAAATAAACACATATTTGCTCTGCAATAATATTGAGCACTCTATTCGTTTTTATTACTTATCAGTTTTACCGAATATATATATATATAATATATATACATATATTATTATTATTATTTTTTTTTTTATTATTATTATTATTATTATTATATAGTATTATTTACGTAACACACTGCTTCATATAAATAAGTGAATTTGTTAAAATTGCATTGAAAACAAAATTGTGAACTTTTAGTTTTTATTTAAATATCCTAGCAGTCGAATTGATACTACACATAGTGTACCAACTATCAGCTAGATGACTTGGGTTTTTACAAATGTAATTACAAGTCTTACATTCAACACAAACGGAGCATAATTGTTAGACTTCTCGTACTTTTCCTCTATTTGATTCTTGTGCCATAGCACTGGTATATCTACAATTTTCCACCACTTATAGACATTGTAAATAATTACTAAGTCCGGATGTATCAATTGCTAATTTTTAATGACGCCTTTGCCTACCCAAACCACCACATTGCCATTCTCACTTGACTTACTTAAGCTTACAAAACTAGTATTATCTAAAAGGCTATGTTAAGGAATATCATATGATTATACTAATTTTTCGGCACTTTCTATAATTTATGTTGCGTGTAGCAAAAACACAATTATGTATATTACTCATTAATATGAAAACGTTTGCCTTGGAATTTAGAAAAAAAAACACAAAAGAATATACATATAACCATTGAAACAAGCGATATCCCTCCCCTTACCCCATCTCATCGTTGGATAGATAATGGATAACGCTATAAGAATGTTTGAATACCCATGCGTCTCATGTTTACAGGATTCAAGTGTTAGCCACAGGAAGAGAATCTTTTCTTTTTAAGATTTTCGACTGATGTATAATGAAACAAAGGACTCACAAGAACCTTAAGAGATTAATAAGTGGAAACATCGAGTTGAGAGTGATACCATCAGCATTGGTCCATGAATGACAGTAATTACTGCGACCTTATCGAAAGCATACCCGTACTCGGTAACATTTTATTATTGAAATTAATTTATTCGATTTAAAATCATGCTGTAAAGCCCTACCTAAAAAAATGAAACATTAGAAAAACATGTGTATCCTCTTAACACAAATACATTTAGAAGTAAACCTTAGAAAACCAGACTGATTGCTTCATGTATAATAATACGGACGATTTATCAACATTACAAGAAAATGGTTTTCTCGATTTGTAGCGCTCACTATAATCACTATGTCTGAGTATAACTTTAATATATTTTATTTTGTTTCCTGAATAAACAAGTGCACTCGGATCTACTTATATACGCAATACACATTGCCTGTGTGTGAGTTCGGTCCCAGTGGACTACAAAATAACATTGGCGATAATGATGAAATTTCAGAAGAAATACACCATACATCTAGGAGTTATAGGAAAGGTTATTCTTTTATCGAAAGACTACCAGCAAAAAGTTGAGTCTATAAAATCAAGCGTTGTTTCTTAGAAAAAAAAAAAAGATGTGCCTTCGAAATTAATGTATATTAAAGCTCAATTAATCCATAATACTCGGCTTTCGTACTTTAAAATTCAATGTAAGTCATTATATTAAGATAATTTATCAACAATTTTTTAAATTTAAGGAACAATGTATTTTGGCAAAATCATACTATCTGGAGGTTCTTAAAGATTCACCGCGATAAACCAAGCAATCATTCGATTTTACTGGAAGAAATGGCGGGTCTAACCTATGTCAATTGAATACAAGTATTTTAAGTGTTAAACATAAATTGATCCTCATTTAATCTCGGAATGTATTGGAGCTCTTTAGTATATATATATATATATATATATATATATATATATATATATATATATATATATATATGGGGGTGCGTGGGTGTGTATATATATCGTTAAATTCAGTAATTTGGATAAGTCATAGACGACTGAAAGCGTGTCAGTGTATAATTATATTGTAAAACCTATATATATATATATATATATATATATATATATATATATATATATATATATATATATATATATATATACAGTCAGAAGCCATACCATGCGCAACTTTTTGTTAACTGGCTTTTGAATTTGACGTAACATATACGATTATTTTCCAACAACTTGAAAGATTAAAAAGATTTTAAAAAATAGTAACGAATGGGGATTTCACAAATTGAACGGATACAAAGGAAACGCTATTATGATGTATTATCTTCTATTCTTTTACACGATAATAACGACATGTCTCTCCTGTCTTGTAACTAACGATAATAAATAGGTTTTTAACGATCATCGACGACACTCAAATCAGTGTGTAAAAGCAGACGAAGCTCCACGATACTGGCTGAGTTTAAAGTTACACCAAGAGCAGGGCAGGCGTCCGGTCTCATCTATTTTTTTTAATGCAGGCAAAACAATTATGGCAGAGAAGTAGTCTGAACCAATTAAATGAAATGCATAAAAAAATTCGAGAACAACAACTAGTATTAGTCAACCGAATAGGCTCAATTCTCTGTCACGACAATGCCTGATCGCAGCGAGCTTAACGGACCGTGCAGAAGCTGAACAGATTGGGTACACAATTTCTTCATCCGCTGTACTTTTATGGTTTCATGCCTACAGACTATCATTATTTCATGCATCTCATCAACTTTCCGCGTGAAAATTGCTGTGAATGTTATCAACACGTCTTTAGCAACTTAATCGCCACCTAAACGCAATATTTGCATGATATTGCCATAATACACCTGTTTCCATTAGAAAACGTGTATTGTTCCCGCGGGTGCTTATTTGGATCAATAATTTTTTTGACATCTTCATATCTGAATGTAAAATTGAAAACAGCAAGCTCTTTATTGTGCACCTGATATTATATGAAACAAGAAATACAGAAATACTCTTGTAAAATTATTAAACTTCGACATTTTATTTTCATATGTCAAACAATAAACTAACTTTCAGAGACATGATTCGCACTGGTATAACGTTCATCTACAGAGAAATGTATTTAATCACCTGCAAATTACTTTGTTCACAGAAGGTTTCATACAAGGTCAGCTGTAGGTCTGATGAAAGTTTCTCTGCTGAATGAACTTGATTCTGACCTGAAACACTTATTCTCTAATCCGTGCCTATAACTACCTAACCGCCATGAATTCATTAAAATATTAAATGTGGAACTAACACATTTTTTCTAATTATTTGAAGTTTTCAGGTACACATTTAAAATTATACATTTACTTATCAAAATCATACTGGGCTGTTCCGTCGTATGTCTTAGAAGATGGTAACTTTACACTGATTATTAACTGTGGTGTATTATTAACAATTTAATGTTTGGATATTTGTCTAATCACCATGTAGAGATGTAGCAATGTTCTCATTCAATAATATTTTTCTATTACATTCATTGTAATTTCCTGTCTGTGTTCTGAACGTGTATTTGCTATCGATGATTTAAATAATACAACTTTTTAACAGAATTATACATATTGTTTATTGAATTCTGAACGGGGTTCTTATACCAAATCTATTACAAAAGGAATGCTTATGGCAGAGAAGTCCTCGCAACCAATAGATAAAATGTATAAAAAAACTTCAGAAGCCATACCATGCGCAACTATTTATGAACTGGCTTTTGAATTAGACATAACATACACGATTTTTTTTAAATAACTTGAAAGATTAAATATATACATGGGAATCTCTATTTATTTATTAATTTTCATTCAAGCGTAAACACTATGTGTTTAACTAGGCACCGCCAAAACTGGGGGGGCAGGTCAGTACTTTTTGACGGACCGTCTTTTTAAAAATCTACCAAAAATCAGGTAATTATCCGATCAATACGAAATTTTCAGCGATTATTAGGAGAAGAATGAACTTTATAACAGTGTACTTATTTTTCATAAACGATATTTATATATATATTTTTTTTTGCTTACAACCCCCCCCTTGTTTTGAAGTGGGAACAAATATGCTTAAAATAATCATCTGAAACTGAACAAAACATATTGTGTTGTTGTAAGGGACAGAATTATAGATTTAAAAAAAACAAACAAAAAACATTGTTTGCATACCTTATTTTGACGTCTGAATATCAGAACTTCGATTGTGTTTAATTATCCCGCTTTTGAGTTTTGAAGTGTGAAATTCGGTGAATATGTTAAGTAAAATAATTAATTTAAGTTAAGCAAAACAAAAAAAAAAAAATTTTTATATTTATACGAAAAAAGCCATTTTAAAATTTTTGATGAATAAATTAACAATTTTTTTTTAGCGAGCCGAATAATGCATGACCATTATTAAACAGAGCATGCTTTGAATAATCGATACAAAAAAAAAAAAAATTCGATAAATATTGTGCCCTTTGTGTTAAAAATAGCATCATTTTTTTCGATCTCGTTTGAAAACGTTTGCCGCCTTTCGACTACGGTGGACCAAACGCGCTGAAATAATTTTTTTTTATTCTGCTTTAAATTGCCCCCTCCCCCCATTTTGGGGAGCCTGGCCCCCACACACATACACATTAAAAACCAAACTCATACAAATGGTCACCCATCTGGTACTGGCCAGCCTCAGCTTAATAATACATTGAAATTTTCGTCACTGAAAAATAAGTTTTTTTGGCCTGTTTGGTCTTCGATAGTTTTCGTCTCAATCAAAAGAAAACGTAAACAGAGTCGATCTGAACTCTACGGCGACGTGAAATGTCTGGTTACCTATATGAATAAGTGGAATTATTTGAAATTCAGGTACTTATATTATAATATTTTTGCATATTCTCTTAGAAAATCATCCTAAATCTTAGTTAGACAATAAATGAATAAATAAATTATTTCAAAAACCCTTTTTTTTAAATATTTAAGTACGTTATTTGTGCAAGACAAAAAATATCAATTGTTAACTTTTTGGGAAAATTTAACATTTAAAATTGAATTAAAAATAGTAGAAAAAGTTTTACATTATTCTGTTTTCTATATGATAAAATTCAGAGTTTTATCTTTCTGGAAAAAAAAAAGTTACTCAGAAATAATGGATTGTAATAAATGTAATTTAGTTTTAAAAAACAACAACAACTTGATTTTGCGGCCATTTTTGGCGGTGCCTATGTTTAACACATATTAAGGTAAATTGTCTATTCTCTTTCGCATTCGTCTATTCTCTTTCGCATAACATTCGTCTATTCTCTTTCGCATTCGTCTATTCTCTTTCGCATAACTTTCTCAAGAAATCAATTTCATATGTCCATGTTAACATCACTTTACTTGTGCAGAATATGAACCAGACGTAGATAACTGGCCGCTCGGCTTTACGCGGAACATGACGTCGTTAATTATCAAAATATAACAATGCTACTAAAAAACAAATACTTGAGAAAACATTTGCATATAATTAAATCGCCGGAAAAAAGGCCGAGAATAAAGCAAGAAACAACAACCTATTGTACCAATTTCTGCTTTATTCTTGTAACGATTTCAAGTGGAAAAATAAAGAAGGAACTTTTATGTTTTGAAAACATTTTTCTACAACAAATTTTAAGTAATTTAGTTAACCCATTTTTTGTTGTTCGTATTTTTAAAGAAAAAGATGCATTAAAAATGTTTTGCTGTTTTTAATGTATCTTATTTGCATTTTTATTTGTTGTGTAACGAATTTTAAGTAAACATTTTGTCAAGCAATTTTAGTCAAACAAAATTAAACAAATCATTTTGTTTGCCAATATGAAACGACATCTTCTGGCAGCTGCAACTGTTAGTCCAAAATGAATATATTCACCTTATATATAAGGCTGTTAGGTTCGGCCGTCTGAGGGTGTGTTGTTCTCTAAATTTATTGATTTTTTATCCAATATTTTCCCTAAGATCGTCTGCTTCTTTTTCATGCATTGGCTGGCTAACCGACGTCGTACGTCACATCACAGTCAAACCTAAGCATTTAAGGTCATGCTCCAGCAAAACTGAGTGTACAGTTAATTTTTGTCGGTTTAAAACCGTGCACAAGTACCAAAATCCAATCTAAACAATGTTATCACATAGTTGAAAGGCAAAACACAAAATGTTGGAAGCGTGTAGAATGCTCAAATTATGCCAATTTCATTAATATATTTATGATGTAGCAGTTATATATCATACGTTGCATAGAAGTATTTTTGCAACGCGCTTATAAAGACAGCGTCTGTGCCTCCTCTTTGCCTGCGGTTGTATAGCCGTGTTTATCAATAAAATGAGAAATCTGTTTTTTCTAGCAGTGATATTTGTTTGATAATCGTGTGACTGTCTTAGAAGAGGGATAGACGTGGCGGTTGCTGATGTGATTGAATGATTTAATTTGTGACAAACTTGTTCTTTCGGCAGCCTGAGGGATCTCGTTCAGAACGAAGGAAGGTGAGAATAAAAAGGGAGTGAACGCCTTTTTACATGCTTGCTCTGTTGGATATAAAATACGAGGCTGCATTTTTAGTAGAGGTCGATTTTAGACTGGAATATGACAGTGGAAACTTTTGTCAACTTTGCGTCGTGTTTTGAAGATGGATTTTCGACGTCAATATTGAGGTAGCGATCTGTGTAAGCTTTGCGTCGTGTTTTGCGAGCGAATACTAGATTTGACTACTGAAGTGTTAAGTTCTGTCAGCTGTGAATTGTGTTTTGCAGTTAGGATGTTCTTGATACCAGAATGTAGAGTGTTGGATTTGTGGTATCCGATGCTCTTGATTTTTTAATACAGCAGCGACAAGCCGGTTTGTAGTATGTGTATCTCGTGGTGACTCTGACGTTTAATTACTCGAATCGCAATTTTGTTCAAGACCGCATTTCTTTGAATTGATTGTTTGTTTCCATCCGTTTGTAAAGAGCACGGCCGTCCCCATCGTCACCGGTCAGAATTTATATCGCTTTTTGTTCTAACCCCACCCTCTCTCTCTCTCTCTTTTTCTCTCTCTCTCTCTCTCTCTCTTGGATTGTCTGTTAATACCTGGATGTTTTGTTACTTCAATTTTCATTGTTCTGTTTATTTTGGCGTTGCTCGACCCTCGTCATTTGACACATATAATACTCTCAGAAACTATGTCCTATTCATCTCTAATATAAATCTACCTGCCTGTTTAAATCTATGTATGTATGTTTGTTTGTATGCATTGAAAAAAAACGTTCCAAAGAAGCGACCGATTTTCACGAGATGTGTCTCTTTAATAAGTTCGACACTTCGAACGGAAAATATCAAGAAATTGGCCCAAAACATTAATTCATTCACTCTCAACTGGGCGGTTTTCTACGGAAAGGGTCGTTTTTCTTCGCTGCAAGTCATTCAGCCCTCGGGGCTACGATCTCGCAGAACAGGCGTTATTTCGACTGCTCGTGACGTCACAACCACAGTAGTCACATAGGTAATACAGTTTGTTAGTTTTTTTTTTTTATCTCTGTTCCTCTGGCACTTACTACTCCTAATTTTTATCATGCACTCGCAATCACCCCCCGCTTTTTTTGCTCAACCAACACCCTTACACACACCTCCAGTTTCTTTGCGGCCTTCGCGTCAAAGGTTCGAGCCTTACTTCCTACTACAATTTCTTTTGCACAACACCCACCTCCCAACACCCGAGCAAGGCATTGCATCCAGGCAAGTTAGTAATAATGTATACATAAAAAAAAAACAATTCTTATCAACGCACATATGTTTAATGATATATTTGGCAAAATAAAATTATTCTTAATTACACAAAATAGTTTAGTCGTTATTCTCGCAAAAGGAAAATATAAATTCAATCTTTAAACCATAATTTTAAGTCACTGAAACTGTATAATAGGACCACACTTATAATATACACAGCCACGCTGTTTACTATCAATTCACACACAATTAATTCAGAGACTAATCAATCATTTAATCAAGTTAAATAATTCCAATAATCCAGAGACTAATCAATCAATTAATCCTGTTAAATAATTAAATAATCAAGAGACTAATCAATCAATTAATTAAGTTAAATAATTCCAAATATGAAAGGAAGAGTATGTATTACATCAATCTATAAAATCATATGCATAACAAATAGATTAAAGACATACACAATCAATTAATCAAATTAAATAATCCAGAGATTTATCAATCAATTAATCAAGTTAAATAATTCCAAATATGAAAGGAAGATTGTATACTACATCAATCTATAAAATCATATGGATAACAAATAGTTTAAAGACATGCACACATCTGTAACTTAACAATACCACATCCATTAAATATGCCTACCGAGTAAATTGTGTGCAAGAGACAACAATATTTTTCGCAGAATATGTAAAATGCCAGTGTTAACATAAAAGGAAAAGGATACCGTTTCTATCAATCTCTGGTTTACGTAATAACGAGCAATGTCCCTTTTGGTCTGGTATAAGAACTCCGTTCAGAAAGTAATAGACAATATGTATAATTCTGTTAAAAAGTTGTATTCTAAAATCCAGGTATTAAGAATTTAAAGCAAACTATCCTTTAAGGTTTGCTTGTATTTCTCTCTATAAACGATCACGTTATACGTTTAACAGTTGCGTGTGCCCTCGCCTTTATTCATCGGCAAATTACATATACATGGAAACCTATGTAGAACTTTTAAAATAACTAACTGCTTTACAGGGTGCAATGCCTTATTAGTGTGAAAAATAGGTTTAATTAAATAGTTGACACTATAGTACTCGGCCATTTCTTTTATTTTTACTATTAAAATAATTCCTTTCCTTTTATTCTTTTACGATTTTTCTTTAAAAATGTTCGATCGAGTTTCTTTTTACCTCTCGGTATAATCCGGCGGTTTTCGTCGTTCACTAGGCGTTGGCCATCGAGAATCACGAAGAAACTGACTTAAAACTCCAGGATTACCGAAGATTGCCAATGGGTATATGTTTTTGTTTTTTTTTATACAAAAAGCGTTGAACAATACAAAATAGAATTTTGGGTATTAATGTATTCATGGTACCGTATTGGAATTCTATTTTTTTTATTTGCATAACAATTTAAAACTTCGAGAGAGAATCTTAGTCTCTCAATATTAAAATAAAATGGCACACTTGCATAAAATGACCGGGATTCACGCCAATAAAAACTGGCAATTATCGGTTGAAGCCAAGCGTGGTAACAGACGCAGACTAATTAAAAAAAAAACAATTAAACCGGAAAAAATATCCAAGATCAAATAATCAAAATATTAAAAGCCTACTTTTAAAGGACTGAAACTATTTTTATTCATTTTATTTATTTATTTTCAAAATGTTTATCAATAAAAGTTTTTTCTTTGTTCTTCACAAAAGATGATTTTTTAAAACTTTTTTCAAACCGTAAATTGTTAGATGTTTTGTTCAGTCAAGTTTTTATTTGGTGGCGTGTCTACAGAACTTATACACACACATACACGCACACATACACTCACACACACACACACACATATATATATATATATGATAAAACACACACACATATATATATATGATAAAACTGGTAATTAGTAAAAACTTGAAGAGAGTGCTCAATGCTATTGCAGAGAAAATATGTGTTTTATTTTTTCTTTAATTTTTTTATTACCGTTTAATGTTTGGTTGCATATTTTTCGCATGTTGGACCATGTTTACGATCCAACAGCCTCGTCAGATCTTACAGAAATGGTTGTTTGTATTTGGAAGAAGTGTTTTAGAAGAACTACGAAAAAAAGAGAGGTGGGTAGGAGATAAAGAGGAGAGGGAGACGGGTATCGACAATATTTCAATTTTGGAGGTTAAATACATTTAATTGTATTGTGTGTGGGGGTGTAGCTGATTCAGGTAAGCTATGGTGGAGACATATGGATATAGGGAAGGAGAGGTGGAGAGAGGATGGTAAAGAATAAAGAGAGGGGGTAAGGAGATGAGGGGGAGGAGTTTCAATTTTTAGGTTTTAAATTTTGACTACTTTTTGCTTGTTTAGCCAGGTATATGAAGTACATGAGAGAGAGAGAGAGAGAGAGAGAGTGGGAGAGAGAAAGAGAAATGGTTTTAGTGGGGGTCATATGTTGGACAAGCACAACGTTCCATTTAAAATTTTCGTAGTCGCTATCAGTTGGTTTGTTCATTTCAGTTGACGATAAGTTGTTTTAAGTTAGTTAAGGATTAATACATTCGCTAACGCACGCGCAAATCAGTATACATACATATATGTACAAACACTTACGCACATAAACATATATATAAATATATATATATATATATATATATATATATATGTTTATGTGCGTAAGTGTTTGTATGTGGATGTGTAGAAATGTACATATATGTATGTATACTGATTTGTGCGTGCGTTAGCGAATGTATTAATCCTTAACTAACTTAAAACAACTATATATATATATATATATATATATATATATATATACATATACATATAGCCACTTCTGTATTAGAGTTACATATTACAATAAAAATGAGTTATCGACCCTGTTCTTAGATGGAGAACTGTCATGAACCTCATATATCAACAAGTGTTTACTATAAGAATATACTATGAGAAACGCAAAAACATATAATAACGAAATAATTTTAAGAAATATATGAAAATCGAAAACTTTCTTGTATGAAAAAAAGGTACAAATACATAATTTTTATGTATTAATATAATTTTTTTTGATGAAAATAACTGAAAATGAAATAATAAGTATGATACAAACATGAAACATTTAAGTTTTAAGATATTTGTTTCGGAAATGTATTAAAAAAATATAAAAAAATATAATTTAAAAAACATGAAATATTCATAGAGGTTTAAAAATAATTTGTCTTGTTTTTTTGTTTTTTTTACAGAGGGATTGTATAAAAATATATAAAATATAAATTTAGTTCGCACTTACTTTAAGAAAAGGAAGAGTTATTAATATCTGACAAGCGACATATATCGACGGTCCTTGGAACTGAATTACAAACCTTCGCCCCATTTAACTGTCATGTATAAGAGCCTATATATGTTTTCAAGAAAATACGTAAAAATATGTTTACGAAATGTTTAAATTGTTAGATGAATAACACGATTTTTTTTTTAAAGAAAACTTAATATTTTTATTTTTTTACGGCTGTTCATTGCTGGCGGAAGAAATTTCTCGAGATGAGGATATAACCTTTGGAATCTTTTACTTCGGTCGACTATCGAACGGCCATCGATGGTAAAGAGCGAGGAGATGGGGTAGAGAAAATGTGTAAACGTGCCCTGATATAATATAGCACTTCTTTCGAATATTTTATGAGTAGATATTTCCAACGCATATGAATAAATTAGTTTTACCATTGTGTGATTCTCCAACTTGGATCGCGCCCCTCCCCCTCA
This sequence comes from Euprymna scolopes, assembly GCF_053919585.1. Taxonomy (NCBI): domain Eukaryota; kingdom Metazoa; phylum Mollusca; class Cephalopoda; order Sepiida; family Sepiolidae; genus Euprymna; species Euprymna scolopes. The sequence goes on along the minus strand of NC_136496.1, from coordinate 16,388,518 downwards.
AAAAACGATCCTGTGTGCAAGGATATTCACGATATAGCGCGCGGTGGGTTTCTTAGGCTTGGCAATTGAACTATTTGATTAGTTAATATAGATTTCACCGAGTTAATATACGATTTCACCGATATAGGGAATGTGGAACATTCGTGGATTTCTATTAAATTCCTTGTACAGTAAAGGTATATATATATATATATATATATATATATATATATATATATATATATATATATACATACATACACACACACACATATATATATATACATATATATATATATATATACCCTCATATATACATTGTTAATTCACTACTCGCACTATTAGCAGCCGCCGATTTGCGTAATGGTTAGATGCCTTGACTGACATGAGGTAGCTGCCTGTTTAGCTGAGCTGTGATACAGCTAAAGAGTACTCAATGTCGATATATGTATATATATATATATGTATATATATATATATACATACATATAAGTGATAGTATTTCATGCCTTGCGATCAGCAATGTAGGAAGTTATAAATATTGCAGATTCAGACCCAGGCACAATGTCTAAATTTTACTTCATTAGCTAAAACGGTACCTCTAGGATAACGGCAATTAACATGTGAATTAAGGAACATTAAACACGCGTAAATGTCAAATGTGGGCATTTCATAGAAATCTAGCCAGAAAGCATATAAACGACCTGAATCCAGGATGTTGTGTATCGCTTGTTAATCGCACTTGTTTGATTTTCAGAAAAGGCACGGCTATAATGATCCATAAGTAGCTAATAATTAAATATATTTATATATTTATTTGATACATATATATGCCATAGCGTTACAGGATGTAGATAAAATTACTGCAGAGTGTGATAATAACTTTTTATCAGAAGATTTGAAGGTAGCTCCAAGGGCGATCAATTACTCAATACATATATATATATATATATATATATATATATATATATATATATATATATATATATATATATATATATATATATATATATATATATAAGAAAATATTGGAAAATTCTTTTGGGGGTAAAAACATTTATTATGGCTTAATATAGACCAATAAATATGATGATTAAAAAAATCCATAAAATTTGCGATTCTAAAAAAGGTCTAATGAACATAGCATCAAAGAGAAAAATTAATACATATATATATATATATATATATATATATATAGTAGAATGGTAATCAATAAAAACTTAAGAAAGTGCTCAATACTGTTGTACAGCAAATATGCGTTTTTTTTTTCATTACTATATCTTTCTGTTAAGTTACATTATTATTTCAGCTACAACCTCAAAAAAAACCGGCTGGGTAGCTGAAACAATAATGTAATTTAACAGAAAGATAGGTAATAAACAATAAAACGCATATATATATATATATATATATGTGTGTGTGTGTGTGTGTGTGTGTGTGTGTGTGTGTGTGTATGTGTGTGCGTGTGTGTATGTGTGTGTGTGAATTTGTGGGATACTAAAAACTCAAGTATTGTTCTGTATTTTACAAAACATTAATAATAATGTCTTTAAGATGGTCTAAAATAACTGACCTAAAAACGCATAAAAGTAAAATATTTCAGAACATGTGGTCTGTTTTTCAATCTTTTACTATATGTAATTTCTTCAAATATATAATGTTTAGAATATTAGAAATAAAGATGAAACTTGATAAATATATAAATAGACATTGGTTTTTAATTGTAATGCTTTATTTATTTCGAATATTATTTCTAGAATTTCCACGATACATGTCCTTAAACACACATAATGTTTATTTATGTGCTTATGTAAAGTAAATCTATTCTATTTTAGATACTTAAATTACGCATTTAAAAGAATTCAATATTATAATACTGGACAATAAGGTTTCTTAGTTGTTGTTGTAAAAAAGGAAGTGTTCTTGAATTTTGATTCTACGCCTTATTATATGACGGGTGTATGTTAATTATAAGCTATATATATATATATATATATATATATATATATATATATATATATTTATGAAACTAACTTGTGGAGGATGCCCCTTTCTGGTCCCTGCAAGCTCTTTCTCACAGAAGAGATTTGCGAGTTTGTCTCTGCTTTATCCTTATTTTTATGGCAGATGCTCAGCTAAGCTTCATTCTATGGGTCCCCTCGCCAAACTTTAACAAGAAACACCAATATAGCAGAAAACATTATCACTAGTTTCCTCCACTCTTTATATGTGCCTAAACCTAAGCGTAGATTCCATTAGCAAAGCTTCTTTCTTAGAACCGCATGCCTATGGAATTGTCTTCCGTTTTCCTTCTTTCTGGCTGACTACAATATGGTTGTCTTCAAGTCTAACGTAAACAGGATTTTGATGAGCCGTTTAATATAAGTCAACAAGTTTAACGAATCTCCATTACTAACGGTTACTGTATAGTCCAATTTCTGCTGTATACTGTTTAACATGTATCCTCGAGTGGCCTCTTGGCCTTGATAAGTGGTGATACCTATGTAAAAAAAACTCACGAGAAGGTACGAATCCACGCAAATTAATGAGTTAAAAAAAAGCCGACGGTTAGTGTTAGATGGAAAGATTCTTACCTACATGCAGTGGTATTTTCCATTTTTCAATGACATGCCTCAATGGATGTAAAAGCTAAATTATACGATGTAGATTAGCGAGTGTTTGGAGGCTGATTAAATAAACCTGTTAATAAACCTTTTATCTCATTCAAAAGAGTCTCATCTCTGACTGGTGCGTATTTTGTATTGATAAATAAGATTGTGAGCATACATTTCCATAATTTTTTTATGAAAATATGAATCCGACCAATTCACAGTTATGATAATCAAGTGTTATTTTCGCTTCCCAGGAATTATTATAGGATTTTAGTCAATATTTAATTCGTGTGTATGAATATATTTATATTATAATCTGCTCTATCGAGAGTGATTCACAAAAACATTCCAGCAATGTATTCGATGAATTGGTATCAAATAATAACCTAATTTCTGTACATTTATTTTAGTATTGCAATACAAAAGGAATGTAACAAAAACATGTTTATCATTCTTATTCCTCACGAATAAATTTCAATCCCAACAAAATAATCTGTCTAATAGTCAAATACGTCATCAACCCGATTTCTGTAATTCTTATATGTTCTGCCAGCATCAAACATAATAGGTTATCTTTTTTGGGGGGTTATGCAACATATTACATTGTCGTTATTTCTTTGGCACATCCTCGTCTGAGATTTAATATTGCGACTCTCTACAAACCATCTAAAACTAATATTCGTCTAGCTGCAATCACTACAAAATACCCCGCGCTGTTTATATACTCCTTCATCTTTACGCAAATTCCATGAAGGCCTAGAATTTTCCGACCGTGGAAATCTGCACTGAGGCTTTGTCCGCCAGCTGAATAAAATATAGCCGACTACATGTCCGATATGAATATGTTTTCGTTGAGCCTACATTGTAAAAAATCAAAAAGCAACCATCAGTATTTTGGTATAGCGATGACCAACTTGACATCATGAACTGTTATCTTCGAATGTCATTTTTGCCTTATAAAGTTCTGTGAAGCCCTTTAAAAATGTTATCGAAATTTAAATGAAATATGTTGTCGTAACATCAAGCGATTAGAATTTATATATGAAGGACAATTTTGGGGGCTTTTGGCTATTTAGACAAATGCGTACCTTTATGGATTTCATGATTCTTCAACAATTATCAGTGCAGTCCTTCTGTTTAGTATTGTCTGCTTTTAGAAATTTTACACCTGATTTTTTTTTTTAATTTACAACTTAAAATTTATATAATATTCTCTTTTTAACTTACAGATTTTAGATCCATGCACGATATACTTAGGTCAACTAATGTACAGCTCTTATTGATCGATAAAGAAAACATCGCTTTCATTAAATCTACATTGCAAGTAAATCTTAGTCTCACCACAATACATACACGCTCACTAAACTATTAAATGACATTTATCGACACGGGAGCAGGTGCAATAAATTTAATCCAATTAATTCGATACATTATTTAAACGACGGATATATGTTTGCCATGAATACATCGTCTTTGATGACCCATTAATTATAGAAGATAATGAGTTACAATCAAACTTTACTTCATATATTAGACCGAGTAAGCGTTTAGGTGTCCAGATTCACGATTCGCCATAAAATCCCCGAATGTACTTGCGATCTGGTATTGAAAACCATCATGGTAGATTGTCTCATCTAGCTAAATAAATTAGTCCATATAATATGAAATTATAATGTTTTGATTTTAATACTGATATACACGATTTGGTTTAATTATAATGAAAAACGTTTGGAGTCAATGTAAGAAGGCTAAGCAGCATCACCGGCAACAAAACCGACAATTATTTCCATCAGAAAACTAACATTTTTCAGGGAGGATTCGTAAATATGTATTTGATAATCTTTTTAATTTTGTTTTGTTTACCAATTTGTATGGTGTTTGTATAAAGAAATGTGGTTGACTTAATTTTAAAATTAAACAAGAAAGGGAGCGCGGACAATCGACATGTTTTTATATTTTCATTTTACTAATGTGCAATGAAATATATGTTCTCTTTTCGCCGATGAATCATATTAATCTCTTCCCAGCGTATAATATGATACTCTCTATATTTACTCCTTTACTTGTAGATAATATTATAGATGATTTTCATTCTGACATCTGCAATCTACTAAATAATATAATTATTGCAGAATTCCTAAAGACACTGGATCAAGTACGATAACCAGAATGCAAGATTGTCAGAGTTTTTAAAAATGTTTTGAACCTTATTATTCTTAACATGAAGAAGCTGTTATAATAACGATTAGCACAGGCGTCGTAGGAAACAGTCCAGAAACAGATAAACACGTTTTAAACCCCAAGTAGGTATATAAAATTTTTAACACCTAAGCATTTATTTTTTTGGAAAAAAAAACTGATTAACAAGTTTTCCATATCCCTAAATTCCCTATATACTTGATTTCAAGCCTACAGATCCAAATCTGTTAAGAAATTAGGTTGATAAATGTTCTCACAAACACATGTTCTCTTTTTTATAACTGTATAGATTAGATATTAACTAGAAAAAGGTGTCTTCCATGCTGTGTATAGGTTACGTATGAATGTAATTTCCATTTGGAATTAAGATTATGTATGCGGGAAAACCTGCTTTATATATTAAGTTAAAAAAAACAAGTACAAGCGATTGATATTATAAAAACTATGTCAGCCAAACATACGCAGCAGCTTGTAAACCCATGTGTTCTCCTTTGAGTTTCGCGTTTAAATAAGAACAGACATTTATTTGTCGTGAAAAAAGAGCAATTCTGTGTCATGGCTGCACATTATGCGCCACTCCCAAACACGATGTTTTTTTCATAGGCATCACCACTTATCAAGGCCGAGAGGCCACTCGAGGATAAAGGTATGTTTAGAAATGTAGTTTCTCATCTGTTCTGAGCTACCGTCTACCTTCGACTGTGACTCACACATATTTGTCGTAAACTGGATATTCAACGTTTCGTCGACCGTCATACTGCTCCTAACCGTCATAAAAGCTGTCGATATATTCTTGATTATCCGTAAAACAAAATAAAACAAAATAAAATAAACGCGAATACACTGACTATGAAATACATTGAACGATACTTGTTGATTCCTGCAAGACCTTGCTTAACAATAATATTTCAGCTGCTTTTTGTATTTCTTAGTAAAAAAAAAAATTCTAACCATTGTGTTGCAAGTAAGAATTTTCTTACAAATTTCTGTAAATATTATGTTTATTTCCTCTTCTATTTGTTTCTCCAAATGGTACAATATTGACCTTACGGAGCATTACATTATAGAATCCATAACTAAGTGTACCGTAATATATTACCTGGTATTTATACTGTATACTATAAAGATATATCTTCAATAAATTCACAATGCATAATAGAAATAAAGATTATTTAATTATAGAAGATATATATATAAGGCAAACACACACTTTCATATATACATACACCCCTATATCTATCTATCTATCTATCTATCTATCTATCTATATATATATATATATATATATATATATATATATATATATATATATAAACAGTGAGAGAGAGAAGGAGAAAGGTGCGACTGTAGGTGAGTGGTTATTCGCTAGCTTTGCATATATTTTCCCTCATTAGACTACTCATAAATCTGAACTTATGTAATTTGAACTTACTTTCGATATTATATATATACATATTATATGTATATATAATTATATATATACATACACGCACGCATATATATACAGATATATATACATATATATATATATATATATATATATATATATATTAGGATTTTCTTGTTTGATCCCCTGTTATATCACCTGACGCGCATTCTTAAAATACACATATTTTCTATTTTTTTTAAACTGTTATTAGAAAAAAAATCTTATATAACCCGATAACGTGATTCCAATTCTCCTGAACTCAATTAAATCCCGTCATTAACATGTCACAGAAAATTCTATTTGCTTTGCATTGAAATAAATTGCTTTTAACTGTTTGGTTTGAATCTGTTGGCATTTGAATTGTCTGCATCTTATAAATTGAATTAAACTTGAAATGTCTTTCGGATGAGAAAAAACACATGTATGACTTCATTTAAACCTCAGGGGGTAAAACAACATTTCATTAAAATTTCATTTTTGGTCTCGCCGCTATCTAAACTGTGTTTTTTTTATATTAATGATTCATTTTTTTTATTTTAGATACCCGGTCAATATATGCTTGGATTATGTGTAATGAAAATATTTTTCTATTTGATTTGCGATTTAATGATATGATATTTCGTAATCTTTATAATTATGTATTGTGTAAATGGCAAACGCCTGTATTTCCGGATATTTGTATATCGAGCTTCATTTAATAATAAATTACAAAACGAAAGTTTTTTTTTTATCAGTATTGTCTTGTATGGATACTATGTGCATTTAATAACATATATATTATAAAACTCAGTTTCGTTCGCGGGTCGTTATCCTTACTAAAAATCCGGAAGGAAATTATTCAATCATTCTGAGAATAATCCATATTAAGCAAAATAATTTTTTGTGTATATCGTTGTTTAGATATCCATGTGCTGAGTGCAGTATAAATAATGGACAATAACAGAAAGCCAACTAAAACAGGTACAGAAAGCACTACAGGAATAGAAATACAGGTATGTAGAGGCATATACTTATTAATAGAAACGCCATCAATTGACTCGGACAACGACAGTTAGACATACTAAGTTAATAAATTTCGTACTAGATTATTATTTATATAAAAAGCTTTTCATAAAACACAAGTAAATAATTTGCACTATTTTAATAAATTCTAATATATTTAGTCGTTTTACTAAGAAGACGCCAGCTATTGTAAGCTACTATCTGTTTCAAGTTCATATTTTCAAACGATAGACATTTAATATTGAAAATATTCGTTTATAGAGTAGTTTAAGCACATGTTTATTCAATAGACGGTGCATTATAATACTCGTTCTCTGACAAATGATTGTTTTTTAATTTGAATTATATAACTTTTTTATTATATGCCTACGCAGCCAGTTGCCCCCTTATAAAATTCGTTAGTAAACACTGTCCTAACACACTATTTTCTAGTGATAAATTATATTATGTCATAGGTGAGATGGTAATATTTCTTAGATGTTATCGATTAGAAAATTGCTGCGCATAAAATTATCGATGGGACATCTTCAAAAATGACAGGTAGAAGCAAACATTATGTTTTTGTATAATTGTGTTTTTTATATTCAATGGAAACAGTAGTTGTGGCGTAAAAAATATGCAAATTCCATGAATTGAAAATAAAAATATATTCTAGAAAATAAACCTACATGAAACGGAAAGCAATACTTATTTTTTTCTATATGAAAATGCGCCAATGAGGAAGAGTTTTCGTTGGCGCCACGTTGTTAAATACATAATCACATATTTATAACAGAGTAATGATTGACATACCTGGCTGATTAATTGTGCATACGCTTAAATTCGAGGTAACCTATTTGATGTTCATGACGCAAGATTAAACACTTAAATGAGAAAATTTCTAGCACATTTTCATTATTTTTTTAAATTTCATTTACTCTAAATAAAAAATAGCTCTAAACATTACCTTCTATTATGAATTAATTTATTTAAGTTTGGTAGCAGTGTCTGACACAGTTTTTTAATTATAACTTTTTATAATATGAATAGTATAGCGTTAAAAATTCTCATTTGGAAAGGCCGTAAAATAGCACGATTTTGATATTTGAAGACGTTTCTCTCCCTGCTCTATACATATTTTATTTGTGCTACGCGAAACTTCACCTCTGATTTTCTATTTTGTTAGTACTGTTACCAAAAACCATGATACACCTCTGTTTTCTCTCTCTCTCTCTGTCTCTCTCTCCTTCTCTAGCTCTCTATCTATCTATGGCTCTCTCTTCCATTTCTTTGGTTCAGTGAATTTGCTTAGAGGAGGTTAAACGCCAAAACTCCGGCGCCCCAGCAAGAAAACGTTCAACCGTCATACATAAGGATATGGATATACTTGATTTATACACACGGACAAATCAAAATCATTCGTGTTCTCATTTATTCAAGTAATTTACATAGATCATGAAAGTATTCGATGAAGTTGCTTCAATAGCCAAAGAAACTCACACAACCAGAATTCAACTCTGATTTTCTATTGTCCTATGTATTATAATATTCTAATATTACTAACAATAAAGTCGTATTTATCTACATTTCAGTAACACATATTTATTTAAATTACTGAGTTATGAAATATGTTCCCATGAACTTGTCTTATATATGAGTGCATTTAATGATCATAAAATATTTTTTCGGACGTGTTGCGGTATTTTTAAGCTAATGAGGAATAGGTATTTATTTGCTTCTCCACGTAAGCAAAATATGACACAAGGTCGGTCTTTATGGAAGGGGACGGGGAGGGAACGGTTTATATAGGGTTGCCCCTACATAGACCAACAGCCAATTACCACAAGGGGAATGGTCATAAAGTGAAGCATCCGCGAGAACAGATACTACACTTTGATCTCAGCCAAAAATCAGAGGAAGGACGGTAGGTAAGCTTATGAGGGGTAGGTATTTATTTGCTTCTCCACGTAAGCAAAATATGACACAAGGTCGGTTGTTATGGGAGGGGAAGTCGGAGGGGGATGGGCAGGGGGATGGTTTATATAGGATTGCCCTTACATAGACCAATAACCAATTGCCAGAAGAGTAATGGTCACAAAGTGCAGCATCTGCGGGAAAAGATACTACACTTTGATCTCAGCCAAAAGGCTGAGGAAGGGCGGTAGGTGAGCTAATGACGGGTAGGGGTAGGTATGTATTTGCTTCCACACGTAAGCAAAATATGACATAAGGTATTTTTTTAATGTGGAGTCGAAGGGGAAGGGGAATGGGGAGCTGGTACTGCTGTCATGGTATATAGGATTGCCCGTACATGGAGTAATAACTTATTGCCACAAGTGCAATGGTCGGGCAATGGCCTGAAAATGCAGCATCTGCCGGACAGATACTACACTTTCATCTTGACCAAAAAGGTCCCCCCTCGCTGGGAGGGGCGTGTTGCTAATGAGGGGTATGACCCCTGACAGTCGGGAGATTCTATTTATAAACGATGCTGCTAGGAACTGACGAATCAAATTAATTCATGTTCTACTACAACCGATTAAGAAACCAGAATTGCTCCATAATTAAACATTTTCTTATTAACAAACTGTCTCCGAATTGAAATCTATTGTAGATGATTAAACCTTTTTTAATGTATGATATATTCAGTGTAACGTTAAATGCGGTACAACATCCATAAATCTATTTGTATGAATATTATGATTACTTTCCTCTTGTAAAATAGTTTAGGACTGTTATTCTGTAATGATTGAGATATATTTGCGCATGTTTCATCTAAAGATGACGAAAAGCATGTGTTACATCTATGAAATGCTAACATGTGATTTGCGTTCTACAACTTCTGTAAATATTTAGAACTTAAAACTACTTACATTTCATTTCAAATATCATTTCTCATTCACTTCGAGTTGTCTGTAATCAGAATGTTCTAATAATAGATATATGAGGCGATAATAACTTATAAACTTTTATACTCATTTTATAATGTACTATCGATGTTGGAGGGGGGGGCGAACAGCTTTGCCCGGATGTAAAATGTGCTTAAATACGATATTTTAATTTGTTCAGAGTTCGTATATATTATTATGGAGTCGTGATTTCAAAAGTAAAAAAAGGAGGTGGGCGCCACCAGCTAGAATCGAAATCAAAACTGTAGCATTAAAGGTTGGTGATGTTACGACTGTACAACGTAAATTTTTTATGAACTCATAAACAATTACAATTAAAAATAAACTAAGATGAATGTACACTATGTATCACGATTATTTTTTCAATTTGGACCCATTTTTGACTCCTTAAAAACAATTTTACCTATCTACAGACATATAAAAGACCGGTCCGTAAAAATCCAAATCATTTTAGCCCTCGAGCGCCGCAATGTGCCATTTAGTTTCAGAGGATATAGAGTGATAAAATATAGAGGCAGACTGACAGACAGACATATAACCTTTCATATATTAGATGAAAATTGTTTATATGTTTTGAAGAAGTATTGATGTTATCGATTGACGATGTACGGTAGCTATGGAGTAGGTTACTTAACTAAATATACAATACACATAAACGTTTGGCAAATTGGGTGATAGCGTTTTAATAAAATGAATATTAAATATTTAAAACAAAAAAAGCTTAAACAATATTATTGAGCTAATTTTTATGAAGTTACATGATTGTTAGCGTGGTCATAGCATCGTTTATGAAATAATGATATAAAGACTATCGGGTCAAGTTTAAATTGTAACTACATGACGAAATAAATGTGAAAAAGTCACATTGCAAACTTTACATCGTAAACTGTTGCATAACCCATTGTAACTTGTAGAACATCACTTAAATTAAGAGTAAATATTCATATATTTCCTTCGTGTTTCTGTCCGAGATATATTTATTAATAAGATTATTACAACTTCTTTTTGTTTACCTACATTTATGAACACAGGTAGTATGTTTGAGTGTGCTTTCCCGCTTGATCATAATAAATCAATAAATAAACGTCAATTCCAACATGCATTCCGTGATATTCTTCTATTATATTCTCTTATCGTCCCCCTTTACATTAATGGCGGAAATTGAGTTGCATAATTGTTAACAAATATAAACACATTGACAAATAAGAGGAACTCCAACATATTTGACGAATATCAATTGAAATCCACGTGTCTCTGGGTTACACCAGCGATGATTTGAACATTATTGTTCAAATCGCGAAAACTTTGATCGTAAGTTCCCGTCAGTTTCTCTCCAGCTACTTAACATACAGTACTGTTTCGCTGTTTCACAGCTCATCAGTGCGGCTAGAAAGCAACTACCTCAATCCAGGATTTAAACTTAACCGCCAAAACAATAGTCGGATCTTCTAACCGATGCGCTTTTCGGTTGATATATATATATATATATATATATATATATATATATATATATATATATATATATATATATATATATATATATTAGAGTAAACAGTTAATAAAACACGTTAAAACACTTTGAAAAAGAGTTAAAAACATATTAATCTTAAAAGGAAAACTTGATTACCGGAAAGTCCTTAATCCGCGGAGTTTCGAAGAAATACTTTCCTTCTCACCAGAGGGTAAGAATTAGCAAAATGCAGGGTCGGATTTTACATACAAAAGTATTTGATGAAACTGCAAGTAAGTCAAAGGTCTTACTTGATAACAAAAAGTGAAGCAGAGGGAATATGGTGAAGAAAGAGGTGATTTCACGTGAATGGATAGTCTGTTGAAAGGTAAATAATCCAATGAGGGTAAAATCCAAAAAATATAACTCAAATAAAAGTTAATTGAATTTCCATTTGCACAAGTAAAATTCAAGGAAATCACGTAATTGGAAGATGGCCCAATATAATCCAAAAGGCCGAAATCCATGGAATAATTCACAAATATGTACAAGGAAAAGGGGGAAAATTCCAATAATATTAATAAAAGAAAAATAAAAAAATATATATAGTGTAATATTTGCAACAATTTAGTGTATGTGACAAAAAGGTTTGTTTTAGTTAATATATATATATATATATATATATATATATATATATATATATATATATATATATATATATATTAAGGGATACAGAGTGTAAAGTGATCAAAAGGACGATATAGTAATCTTTAGAAGTGCAAATTTCGTAAATTGGATTACTTAAGGGTAACGGCTCAGCAAGAACTTGTTTACATTGGACTTAAAACGGTTTGGAGAGCAGGTAAACGGAAGAGAGTTAAACATGTGTGCAGTTCTTAGAACAAAGCTTTGTGCAGGGAAGCTATGTTTAGGTTTAGGCACAAATAAAGGGTGGGGGAAATTTTTGATTGGATTTACAGCCAAACGTGTGTTTCTCATGAATGTTTGGCGAGCTGGGACTATAGATTGCAGCTCGGACGAACACTTGCTATTAAAATAACGATAAAGTAGAGACAAGCTTGTAACGTTACTTCTTGTGGAAAAGAGATTGCTGGGAAGAGAAAAGGGAACCCCATTAGGCAACGACGTCTATTCTGTACCCTGTAAATACAGGATAAGATATTCCTAGCAGTTCTCCCCAGATGTGACAGCTATACTCCATCCGTGGGCATACCTGTCTCTTCTATAGAAAGAGAATTACATCAGCAGGTAGATATCTACTGGATCAATAGAAGGATCCCATCAGTTTTCCAGCGACCTTGGCAACGGATTTTATGTACGTATTCCATTTTAGATCAGGAGTAAAAGTCAAGCTCAGAAACTTTTCCAAACAGTAAGCCTCCCCATGGCGAGAACCATTCATTTCAATTGATGCCAAATGATGATAAACACGTTGATGATGCAGAGATCGAAGTTTGGTTTTAGGTGCATTAAAAGTAACGAACCGCTTTTCCCCCATGAAGAGTTTAATTATGTAAGATGATTGATAAAGTAACGGAACGTGTTTATCTTTATAAAAAACGAACATGTTTATATTCTGATAATACAAAGAATCAATTTGTATGGAAGGATAACAAATCGAGTGTATCTCTTGTAATAAGAAATAATTCTAGATATTTAAAGAGAAAATTATATGTTAAGATAACCTAGAAGCAAAGTGTGGTCTTGTCAAATTAAGAATGGCATATTCTCATTCTTGATAAATAAAAATATGCGTGTATAACATGCAAGCTGTTTAATCGATATTCTTTCCAATAAATGACACATTGAATTTTCCCGAAGTTCAAGCGGCATGCAAAAGGGCATGCCAATTAAAATTATTTCACATTCATTTTTATCAATTGTTAATTGAAGGGAATAGTTTCATTCCATTTATCATTAATATATAGTTAGTTTGTAAAAGCTAATCACAATAAGGGGAGCAAAAATGGAGAGACATTGTTATTTTTAGTATAGAAGAATTCAAAGTAAAGGCAATGCCAAATAGTGAATAGATCAGTTGTGTAGAAAAGATGTAAAATGTAAGTTCCCTGTGAGGAAAAATACGCGGTGTAAGAGGGGAACAGTGGGAGTACCTGGCCAATAGGGGTTAAGATGGGAACTCTTTCCTCTGCAGGTTATGGCGATGATTATGCTGTCGCTCCTTGGATTAAATCTACTGTTTTAACGTTATGTATCCATGTGTCGGAAATGTCGTTTTATAGTTACATACCGTAATGGTTAATTGTGTAATAAATGTGTATGTGCAATCTGTTATTGTAAACCTACTGTATTTGAATGAAACCCACACTTCCTTTATTATATATATATATATATATATATATATATATATATATATATATATATATATATATATATATATATATATATATATATATATAAGGAATGAAAAAATACCAGCGGTGGTTGACGTTATGTTATGAGAAAAATAGAAAAAGCCGAATGAAATTATTAAAAAATCAACGTTTCGTCCTTATTTCAGTTGATCTTCAGGATAATTGAAATAAAAAATAAAAATGTAAGAAAAGAAAAAGTCATAGATCGTGCGAAAAAAACAGTTCTTGAATCCTACCCATGTCGGGAAGGACAAACATGTGTGCGTATGGGAAGGTTGGGTTGTTCGATGTCTATATATACACTTTTAAATTTCGCTGTGCTTCACCTATGTACGCCTGTTGACAGTTGTTACATGGAATGGAATATATACCGGCATAGGATGTGAGGGTTTTGGGAGAGTGCTTGGTACATAGGTAAACACAGCGAAAATGGAAATTAAGACTTAACGAGCACAGAAGAGATATAAGGATAGGTAACTCCCTAAATGCACTCATTTGCCATTGTACAGAACACGATCACTCATTTAATTTAGATCAAGCGAAAATTATTAAATACGTGATAGATAGAGCTAAAAGAAGACTTTTAGAATGAGCACTAATATTGAATACTAATACTATTACGCAAAGAAAAGGCTTCTACCATTTAACCCCTAGCATAGGGAAAATAATAATCAAATAACAAAATATCAAAACAGATCCTGGCTAAACCGTTTTTCCTTTAATATTTCAACAAAATGAATAAGTTTACAGAAGAAAAAAAATGTGCATATTTATTTTAACGCATTTTTAAAAGTGTATATATAGACATCGAACAACCCAACCTTCACATACGCACACATATGTTTGTCCTTCCCGACATGGGTAGGATTCAAGAACTGTCTTTTTCTTCGCACGATCTATGACTTTTTCTTTTCTTACATTTTTATTTTTTATTTCAATTATCCTGAAGATGTCCTCTGAAATAAGGACGAAACGTTGATTTTTTAATAATTTCATTCGGTTTTTTCTATTTTTCTCATAACACATATATATATATATATATATATATATATATATATATATATATATATATATATATATATATATATATATATATATATATAGGGATAAGAAGTGTGCATTAATTAAAATAACATATTTTTCTGTATATTTTACGACCGAGAAACCTGCTTGTATATCAAGAAAAAGTAAAAAAGTTCGTCTGAAATCTCTTATCAACGTTTATACTTAACGAATTTTGGGTCTACAGATTGAAATGATTTATAGGGTATTCAGACATGTGAAAAAATTACTTTATACTTATTCGGAATTAAAGTCTACAAAAATCAAAATTGAAAATAATTACTTTGGCCTCTTTGGATTTTACCCCTTTGACAACTTTTTTTACGTGTGCTCATGATCGTATCGTTCATATTATGTTTATAATAAGTAAGTATTAAGACGTTTTTTTGAAGATCACGTACAGCTTGATTAATGGTTATCTTATTTGGGTTGTATTCCAGCTTAAGTTTTTTTCTTGCTTACAAAGCCTGAACTGGTTCAAAAAGAAAAAAACATAATGATCGCATGCGCATGTAGTAGTTCCTTTCCGTGTTTTATTATTTTTTTTAACTTTACATGAAATAAGATTATTAAATCAGAATTTTTCACGTCATGTAAAAACATATTTTATGTATTTCGTTTTTATTAAACGAAAATTAATGTTTCTCGTAAAATAGATGTTATATTTCTTTTTATATGTACACTGGTATCGCCAATGTTATCTGCGGTTCGTCTTTTAAAAATTAGGAATTGTGTGTGGCGCTGTAAAGTAGATTGCACGGAATATTTCTTTGTTATCGACGAGGTGGGATTTCTGGTTGTGTCTATTACTGACGTGTGGAAATGACCATTATTATGTTTCTAAAATTTGGAAATAGGAACTAGTGATTCGCATTATTTAAATTCTTCGAATTTTGTTCTCATCATCTCACCGTATCAATCGATTTAAACTTTTTAATTACGGCAATTGTTACTTGGCGAACTCCAGACTTTACGTAAGCTGCATGCTCGAATTCTGCGACTCCTTTTAAAAATTGCATTGTAACAACAAGCAAGGCACATTAATATTTAATGTAGGTGAATAATATCTAGAACATTAATTGCAGAAATACTATGTAGGAATTTGAGAAACTAGCTTTCTGTTTACATTAATATGAACTACTGCATCGCAGTACGGATAGGAAAGCAGAGATCCGGGCGTAATTCCAAAGTCTAGTATTCTGAGTGAAGTGCGTGGTAGAGTAAAAAGCTTTCTGGCTTCTACCGAAAACTACTTAGTAGTTGTGGGACTATGTTTTTTGTCGGCTTTGTCGAAAATATTGAGAAGTAAGGAGTAAGTTAGCGTCTCTCCTTTGACCTCTGTCTAAAAGTGAGAAAATAGTGGAAGATTTACCTGCATAAATGTGGCTTGATCACTCTACATATGAGCTGAATGATTGCCGTATATTTAGTGCAATATACTCTCAGAGAGTGCTAGATAACTTTATACATCCTGGACGAAGAGTCCACTTTATTTGAAATAGCTTTGGCGATGTGTTCACATCCATGTTTCCTGTAAACTTAAAACCGAGGAGTTTTGTGAAATATTTTCGGATATCATTTACGACATGAACGGTTTGCCTTAATTTATAATGATAGTCGGAGAGAACAGGAACAGGTGTGATCGGTGGAGTAAAGCTTTATTTATTAAGGACTCAACGATTAGGTGCGAAAGAGGGAATGGGTTATTGTTGCGATAATGAAATCGTGCAGTTCTTTCGCCAGAATTCTTGTAAACTGGTAACACAAAAGCATTTTTTACCAGTAATATATCAAGGTTCATTCAGCTATTCGTTGAATATATATGAATGGAGGTAACTTGATCGACCTCACCACAATATTTATATAGTATAGCTGGCATGAACTTGGGTCCACATGCTTTTGAGTTATTTAGATTTAGTATTCTTACTATCATCAAAAGAAGATTAGGAATATCTGAATCTAAAGTAGGTTGGAGGAAAACCACGAACAAGCAGGTTGGCCTGATAGTATTAGTGTAACAACATCAAGATTGTTGAGCCGTGTCCAAATAGCTGAGTGCTTATCAGTTAATTATGGATTTACAAAAATCACAAGTTCCCAATTTGCGCGGTTGAATGCGTGTTTTGCTGGTTTCGGTATATTCTCTGAGGCTATTTCTACTTTTCAATTACTTCTAAACTATTGTCTATTTGTACAGAACTTATGTTGGATTAATTAGACTTGATTTAGTTCTCTATACAACAAAAAAACGCCGATGTAATACGAGATTCTTGAAACACGTAACCATTCCAGAATTATTTTTAAAGTCAAACTATTTTTAACAAATCAAAGCACAGGTCATTTGCACATAAGTGTTATTGTGAACTTCGACCTTTGACATTTGATCTTGATGTTGAAAATGGTGTGCACTATTCGAAAATGGACCATCACAATGTCAGGTTTCGTCAGGATCGGTACATAAACACAAATTTAAACACACGAACGCTACTACTTTATATTTTTAAAAGTTGCTGAATTCGCCAAAGTCGGAGAAATATGGTCAGTTAAACGCAGGTCCATCGTTGTTTTTATTCCAGCCATAACTGGTCTGTCCACGCTTTTATATCTGGCTGAGATAATTTTATAAATATTAATTCTTTAATGTTTATAATTTACTTTAATTTTACCATCTTGGATCATTTTGGTAAATTCAATTGTAATTTTCATTATATATATATATATATATATATATATATATATACATATATATATATATATATATATATATATATATATATATATATATGAGGGATGTACTTCCGCAATACATATATAACATTTATTAGTGGAAATATTTTCTTAGTGGTAATTCTAGTTTGACATTTTATGGATTTTATTAAATATGAGTGTTTCACAAAGCGACCTTATACATTTATTCAACAAGATGATTTAGTTTTGATGATTATATTTGAAGGAATCAGTGGTATTACGTAAGATCTTTCTTTATTATCAATGCAACTATTTTCTAATCTGATGACCATTTTATTAAATGGCATCAAGCCTGCAAGCGTTGCTTCATTGTAAAATACGCTTTAATATAATATTATTAATCAATGCAGATAAAAGTTATTAGAATTAAAAAGATTTTCAACGACCAGATGATTCCATGTTGTTGTTAAAAACAGATTAATCTTTCTCTCTCTCTCTCTCTCTCTCACCTCGTGTCTCCATGTTTCTCTCTCTGTATATGTATATATACATATCTGTATACACACACACACACACATATATATATATATATATATATATATATATATATATATATATATATATATGTGTGTGTGTGTGTGTGTGTGTGTGGAAGTCTCAAGACTAAAACATTCTAAGTACAGAGTTTAATGGTTTGGTTTCGATTCCAGCTAATGGTAGCCACGCTACATTTTTTGGTGTATGTGTGTCTCAGGCAGAGACTAAAGAACGTAAGTGGAGAGCTGTATGTTTTAATTTCAATTATAAAACTCTGGGCGTTCTTCGCGTCCTTCCTTCCTTCCTTCCTTTCTTGGTTTGATGTTGTCACAATCACGTAAGCAAACTATGTAAATCGTGCAGAGAGTCCACAATATTTCATAATCATAGAAATTTCATGAGAGAGTATATTAGGAAAGAGATATTGATTACCAGCATTATTATTTTTATGGCTTCTTACTATTGCAAACAGGTACAGTGTAAATTAGCCTGGTGTTTCCGTAACCACTGTTATAAGTTAGTTTATTTTCTTGTACCTTAATGAATGTGTACGATAATGCATTTGTCTGGATAGAAACTAGATCGACATAGAGTGGATTAGCATTTAATATTCATATGTTCCTTTTCTTAAAGCGTTATAGTTGAAAGCAAATAAGCTTAACTTTTTTAAATATTTATTTGTGTATTGTTATTATACGGACATTTTTTGTGTTATTTTTGAAGTAACCAATTTTTAAAGCTTGTTTTCCAATACATGACAAATAAAAATAAAAATAATAAATATAAAATATTCACGTTATATTGCTAGAAAGTGCATATAACACTGCTAAACAGATAATTTCCTAAATAAGGATTTATGTCACATGAATATTGAAGTCTTGTATGATGTATTATTAGGCTTCTCATCACTTCTTACCATGAGAAAGGATTAGTATTCTGTTCATGAGTACTTTTGCTGCACAACATGTTTTCTTTTCAATATACATTGACTCAGAGCTTCACCGGTAAAATACGAATGTGTCAGAGCAGCATGGATATTCTGTCAGCCGGCGGATTGGGCATAACGCTTGCATGAGTTCATGCAACGTAAAAGGGACAAGAAAAATATAACATCTAAGTAAGTTTAATTTATGCGCGACACGCTGATAGGGAAAAACGAACTTCGTTTTGTCCCCAGACATAAATATACTACACAAACTATGGAAAATAAGAAGGGGAACACAGAAAAAGAATGACATGAAAGATAAAACAAGAAAATAACACTAAATAAATAAAATAAAAACAGTGTTGCCAAACCCTCGCATATATATATATATATATATATATATATATATATATATATATATATATATATATATATATATATATATATATACATATATACTTGCTGTACCCTGCCACGCGTTGCTGTGGCTTAATTTCGTGTAATGGAAAATTCTAATAAAAAGAGAAAATGCATGTCTTTTATTTTTAGTACAGCAATCCACTCCAAAAAGTACAAAAAAAAGGCGAAAATGAAAAAAAAAAAATGGTACTCTTTCAGAATTCGATCCGGATCCTAGGGAGTTACGATCAATCATGGCTTGGGTTCGACGAACATTCAGTGGATTAAGCCGAAATTTGTTAAACCATTGAAACGCTAAATAGTTTTCTTTTTTATTGTATTAAAAAATGTGAGATTTGAATTAATATTTGGGTAAGGGGGGTGTTACTATACACAGATTCGAAAAAGTTGTTCAAAAGCGAATAAATGAAAGGAAAGGTAAGGTAAATTACGTTTCTATCTAACTGGATAATTTTTTAGTGTTTTTATTTAATGTAAAATGTTTAATCGGCTCAAAAAACGCAGTGTTTATCTATGTATTTAAAAAAGACGAAAGGTCGCGGATTCTGTTGAATACGTTAAGTTTGGGAACATCAGTTAAAAACTATACAAAACAATGTCAGACACCTACTGATTATATTTTATTGTGACATAGGCTGACATATTCGGTGGGTCTCTGATAGTATTTTGTTTAGTTTTTTAGTTTAAAATCATTTTCTCAGACTTAACATCATCAACAGTGTCCATCACCGTTTGTATTTTTCAAATTTCAAATTTTAATTAAAGTTTTATGATATGTCTTTTATTCAATTGTAAGGTTCAAGTACAGAATAGATACAAAACACCCTCCCCTCCCCAGGTTAAGAATGGCTTTTTAAATAATAACGTTATTATTTCAGCACGGATCACTCTCTACATGAGTTCCGTAATATTTTTTCAACCATTCTTACCATAGAGAGGGGATGGTGTTTTGTAACTATTCTATGCTTTTTAACTTACAATTTATTATTAAAAAAAGATATTGTGAAATTATAAAAAAATAAAAAGATACTGTGACAGTTGAATTTAACTTGAAAAAAAACAAAAAAAACAATGTGAACGGCGCGTTAAACATTGTAGCCGGACCTTATTTGGCAATAAGGTCACGTGAGTCGATTAATGGGTGCTAATGCACTTACTGATCCGCGCTATTTTTTTTAAATCGTATTTCTAAGCTTAATTAAAAGTTTATGTTTTCTTTGGTATTTTTTTAGATTAGGTCCACCTCCACAACTTTCTTTTAAATGACGACTTTTGTAGGTTTTCGAATTTTCTGAATACAGAAATCGCATTGAAATTTTGCAGAAATAAGTAGTTATCGAGATATAGATAGTTGTTTTATGCATTGTATTATTTGGTGGCCATCTTTGTTACGCGCGTAGATTTGTTTATGACACGCCCAAGCGTGTAGAAAAGACGGCTGCTAAAGATTACAATGCATTATACAAATTTTTAATATATCGATAACTATTATTTCTGCAAAATTTCAATGCGATTTCCGTATTCAGCATATTCGAAAACCTACAAAAGTCGTCATTTAAAAGAAAATTGTGGAGGTGGACCTAATCTAAAAATTTACCGTTTTTTTTCATTCAATTGTAAGATCAAAGTACAGAATAGATACAAAACACCCTCTTCTCCCAATGTTAAAAATGTTTTTAAATAATAACGTTATTATTTCAGCCCGGATCAATAAGTGCACGAGTACCAAATTTCTTCAAAAGCATTCATATTTTCTTATATAAAAACAATTTTTGTAAAAAAAAGAAAAAACGCGCACTTTCAATCTTTGTTAAAAAAGGTTTTCTTGAAAAAAAACAAACAAAATACGGTAAAAAAAGCAAAGAACAAAACGTTAATCGGTATTCATGCAGAGAGTGATCCGTGCTGAAATAATAAGGTTATTATTTAAAAATCCATTCTTAACATAGGGGAGGATAGGGGTTTTTACCTAATATGTACTTTAATCTTAAGATTGACTAAAAAAACATATCATAAAACTTTAATCAACGTGGGAATACGATTTAAAAAATAGAACGGATCACTCTGTGCATTAGCACTGAAAGTACAGAATAGTTAGAAAACATCCTCCCTCTCCATGTTAAGAATGGCTTTCTAAATAATGTTAATGCTTCAATACTATTCCTTGTCTGCTTAAGTTTAATTTTTGTTTATTAAATTGTTAGGTGAAAGTCCAGAATAGTTACAAAACACCCTCTTCTCCCAATGTTAACAATGGCTTTTTAAATAATAACGTTATTTTTTAAGTACGGATCAATAAGTGCACGAGTACCAAATTTCTTTAATAAAGAAAAAACATTCATATTTTCTCATGTAAAAACAACTTCTGTAAAAAAAAAGAAAAAACGCGTACTTTCAATTTTTGTTAAAGGTTTTCTTGAAAAAAAACAAAAAATACGTTAACAAAGCAAAGAACAAAACATTAATCGGTATTCATGCAGAGGGTGATCCGTGCTGAAATAATAACGTTATTATTTTAAAACCCATTCTTCACATGGGAAGGGGGTTTGTACGTATTCTGTACTTTAACCTTACAATTGAATAAAAACATATCATAACACTTTAATTAAACGTGGAAATGCGAGTTAAAAAATAGACAGATCACTCCTTGCATTAGCACCGAAAGAACAGAATAGTAAGAAAACATCTTCCCTCCCCATGTTAAGAATGGCTTTCTAAATAATGTTAATGATTCAGTACTGTTCCTTGTCTGCTTAAGTTTAAGTTTTGTTTATTAAATTGTTAGGTGAAAGTCCAGAATAGTTACAAAACACCCCTATCCCCATGTTTAGAATGGCTTTCTAAATAATAACGTCATTATTTCAGCGGGGTAGCTTCTCTGCATAAGTACCATGTTTTGTTTTTAAATTGTTAGATAAAAGGACATAATAGTTACAAAATACCATCCCCATGTTAAGAATGACTTTGTAAATAACATTATTTCAGCACGGTATTTTCTATGCATACGTACTATCTATTTTTGTTTATTAAGTTGTTAGATGCAAAACTCCCTCCCCATGTAAAGAATAGCTTTCTAAATAACGGTATTATTTCAGCACGGTACCTTCTCTGCATAAGTACTATCTTTTGTTGGTTATCCTGACGCTGTGCACTTCTTTATTTACATTGGAAGTGACGTCACACAAATCTTATAATACGGATGGCTACAATTGTAAAAATAATTTGTTTTATTTTTCTTTCATTTTGAGCTCCTTTTTTCTCCCGTTTGTTTTTGTTTTCTGCAATTAATAAACCAGTTTACAAGTAAAAAACACTTTGTTTTGCGAATTTAATTTGTGTTCTCTCCCATTTGTTACATTGGTATTTGAGCGGAGAATCTAACATTTGTTTCCATTTTGAGAATTTGTTTTAGTTTTTAATTACTAACACAGCGGAGAATTTAACTTCCCCTCCCCATTTCTTATTTTGAGCGGAGCATTTATTTTATTTTCATTTTGAGCTCCTTTTCCGATCCGACGTTACCTGTTATAGGTAATCGTGGCCACAAAGTGGGTGATCATTTTACGTTAAATTATTATAGAAAAGTGACCCCCAACTTTTTAAAACTAACATTGCTTCATACCTTGGAAACTCCTCGTTTGCCGTAATTTTAAACGTTAATTTCGTTTTCAGCGACCCCGAAAACCTTTAAGAGTGGTAATTTTAAAGGAATTTTCGAGGGTGGAGTAATTTTCATATTTACCTTTTTTTAATTGAATTGTTAGCTGGAAGTACAGAATAGTTACAATACACCCCCTTCTACATGTTAAATAATAGGTTTCTAAATAATAGCGTTAAAAAATAGCTCGGGTCGTAAAGTGCAGGAGTACCTGTAAAAGGTAACATCGGATCGGAAAAAGAGTTCAAAATGAAAATAAATAAATTCTCCGCTCAAAATAAGAAATTGGGGGAGGGGAGTTAAATTATCCGCTTTGTTAGTAATTAAAAACTAAAACAAATTCTCAAAATGAACAGAAATGTTAGATTCTCCGCTCAAATACCAATATAACAAATGGGAGAGAAAAATAAAAAAAATTAATTTTTACAATTGTAGCCATCCGTATTATAAGATTTGTGTGACGTCACTTCCAATGTAAATAAAGAAGTGCACAGCGTCAGAATAACCCTTTTGTTTATTAAATTGTTAGGTCAAAATATAAAATAGTTACAGAACACTCTCCCTTTCCCATGTTAAGAATGGCTTTCTTAATAGCGTTATTTCAGCACGGTACCTTCTCTGCATAAGTACCATATTTTGTTTATTAAATTGTTAGGTGAAAGTATAGAATAGTAACAAAACGTCCTCCCCATGTAAAGAATGGCTTTCTAAATAACGTTATTGTTTTATTTTTATATTATTATGGTACTTTCTCTCCATAAGTACCATGTTTTGTTTATTAAATTGTTAGGTGAAAGTACAGTACTCATGCAGAGAGTGACCCGTGTTGAGATAATAAAATTATTATTTAAAAAGCCATTCTTAACATAGGGAGGGGAGGTTGTTTTGTACCTTATCTGTATATTAACCTTATAATTGAATAAAAAAAACATATAATAAAACTTTAATTAAACATGGAAATACGATTTAAAAAATAGCGCGGACCACTCTTTGCATTAGCACTATCAACCAATCTTATATCTAAAAACAAAAAAAGCAAACGACAAACTTTTTTTGCCTTATATAATAAAGAAAAAATGTTTAAATGGAAAAATTTGGAAGATAAACAAATTAATTATGTTTTTTTTTTGTATTTTTTTTTTTTACTTATCGAGTAAACAGAAAATGAAATCTACTTCCTCTCGTCAATTCGTGACTGTGAAATGAATCGAACCGGAAGTTCAGTTTTATGAACAGAACAGTTTCGCACTAACGGTTACGAAAATATATTTATTTTATTTAATATTTTAATAATTCGCGAGGGAAATTTATTTTAATAACATAAAAACATCCCTCGGCTCTAAAGATTGGTTGTCTGAAAATTTCAAATAAATTGGTAACGTAGAAATATGGATTTATTCATTTGTAACGAACCAAATTTACATTTATATATATATATATATATATATATATATATATATATATATATATATATATATATATATATATATATATATATATACATTGCTGTCCGATCTTTAAAATATATTGAAAACTTATTCAGCGTTTTAATCTGTAAACACCACTGACATCGATGGCCACTATATATACATATATACATATATACATATATACGCATATATATATATATATACGCAAGCTTTAATTTAGAATGTATTGATACAGAGATGTCAAACATAAGGGGTATGTAATAAATGAATAGGAAACACAATTTTAACTACAAAGAACCTTCTCTCCCACGAACAGCAATGACCAAAAAAACATTACCTGAAAGTACTTCTTTTAAACTCCTCGGCTTTACGTTTACAGGGAATATGAACTAGAATAGATACATTGAGAGCATTGCCAAGGCCGCTGCAAAGAATGTTGGCTCCCTCTTCCGTGCTAGAATACTACTTACGCCTGAAAGTATCCTTTACCTCTATAAGGCTACCATTCGCCCATGTAAGGAGTACTGTTGTCACATCTGGGCTGGTGTATCTACTGCTTGTTTCTCACTCCTGGACAGAGTTCAAAAGAGAGTCGCCAACCTGATAAGTCCTGAGCTGTCATCTAAGCTACAGCCTCTGTCCTATCGACGAGATATTGCATCCCTCTGCATGTTCTACAAATATTTTAATGGTGAATGCTCTGACAAACTGCAAACACTTGTACCTCCTCGACGTAACTACCCCCGACAAACCCGACAAGCAACTAAGTCTCACCACCTTTACAGTAGAGATCCCTAGGTGCAAGAAAGCCTTTTACTCCAATAGTTTCTTCCCCAAAACTGCAGGTCTTTGGAACTCTGCTTTCCCAACTGTACTGATATAAAGAAGTTTAAGTGTAATGTGAACATACATCCTTCTACTCATCTACCACCAAAAGTCTCCACTAGTCATGCTTTTAACCGCAAACTTAAACAAAATTGTATGTAACTGTGTTAACAACGTACGCCTCATTTTATTCGCCTTTTATTCCTCTATAATTGACTGTTAATATTTTACTTAAATTTAAGTAATCTAGTGTTCAGGTCAGTTCAAAAATATAACCACAGATCGAGAAAGCAATAATGAAAAATTGTTATTTACATGTAAATTTGGAACATTACTTCAGCACAAATAAAACAAAAACACAATAAACTAGTAATATTTTCTAGCATAGCTCCTCTGCATTTTGATAGCTTGCGATCCTTGTGGCATTCATGGAAGTTGTCTGTGGCAATACTCCGGCGAAATGGCATTCAACGGCTCTTTAATTTTGTCCAAAGCTTTTCCAGCTTGGAAATGTAATCATTGAGTGGCTGTTTCTTGATGTAATGCTATAGCATGTTATTCCAACTTTGATCAGGAAATTGTGCAGGCCAATCAAAACACGGAATATTATGTTCTTCAATGAACTCTTGACTATAGCACTCTTGTGAATGGGAGCATTCCCCTCCATGATTTTAGATTATCATTCAAATCCCAGTCAAAGTACGGTAGAAAATAACTCAGTCAACCTATTAATGAACGTGCTAGAATTAATTCGACCTTTCAACGAACCAGATGCAGTGAGCCATTTGCACTAACAACGCCCTCATCCAAACTAAACAACAACCACTTTGGAGTTTTGTAACTATGCACCTAAGATTATTTTTTCGTCCTTCTTTCGACGGACGTACTCCCTTCCACCAGTACATAGCCTATTAAAGTTAGTTTCTCTGCTAAAAATTATATTCGATTAATATGAAGAGTCATGATCTTCATTGCATCTGACGAAGTCCAGACAGCGCTTTCTGTCCTTAACAGAATTCAGTAGTTTGCATCTTTAACCATAATTCACAAATTAAATTCATTAAATCTGTTCTTTACTGAAAAAGAGAGCACTTTTTAAAAAAGATTACGCTTTTGTTGGATGCCTACCGTATTTCTGACGCGGCAGACTGCGATAGTATTGTTTCCCATGTAAGAAGTAATTGACCAGATTAAGACATATTATAAACACTGTGGGCGTTTTGGTGGTTTTGCACAATCATTCATACCGTTTTCGAATCACATTTTCATCTGCAACCAATTTTCTGATTGGATAAACTAGAAAGTTGGAGATAGAATAAACTTCTAACGATCACCCAGAGAAAATCGAAGCACTTGGACTATATGCAATTTTTTTAAAAGCTGGAATAAAATCACCAACAGCAACAACAACCTTTGGTTAGAGATAAAAAATCCAAAATGAAAAGAATTACAAAATTACGAAAATAGAGGTATTTATAAATCCTATGGCAAAAAGAATTCAAAAGTAGTTGCAAGCGATTTATTTCTAAAATAGGGACTCAAAATGTCTTTTTTTCATACATAGTGTCGTTAACCATCTGAGGAAAGACTGTTTTAGAACATTTTTGAATGGCATAATATTTAAAATTATCCGAATGTTCAGAAAACACTGTAACGAATAAGAAAATACATAGCATACTGCTGTAATTTTGGTCCTTATTGTCTTGATTTAGTGAAAATATTATGTGAATGTGCGAAATAAAAAGTTATAATCGTAAATTCTACTAATTGAGTCATTTTTCTTTGACTTAAATTTTATCGGCATATATTGATGTATTTGAATATAATAAAATTCCTGGCATATACCTTAATTTCAACTCCCATCACACATACAGTATCGAATATGGAATCGCACGCTGCTTACAACATCGAGCAGAGACAATAAGTAGCGACACCATTACATACCACCAAGAAATGGTCAGGTTGAAGAATACCCTCCGTCGTAACAACTATCCCGATAGCATACTATCCACCAGACGTGTTAATAGTACAAGTGAGGAGAATGAAACTCAACAACCTCCAACGGTCTGCCTACCATACATACGAGGCATCTCCGAAAAGATTCAGAGAATATGTGCCCCCTACAACACTGGGGCGGTATTCAAGAGCGAGTCAACACTCAAACGACATCTGGTACGAGTGAAGCCCCGCATGGAGGAGAACATGATCAAGAACTGCATATACCCCATCCCATGCAGTTTCAGAATGGTTTACAAGGGTGAAACATGCCGCCCCCTTTAAGTAAGGGTGGAAGAACACCGAAAAGCGGTAACTAAATGGGAGACGGAAAAATCGGGTATAGCCAATCATGTCTGGATGGAGAGGGGGGACCATCGCCCCCTATGGGATGAGGTAAAAATAATAAATAGAGAGACCCACTGGAAAGTGAGAAAACATAAAGAAACAGCTCACATGCTCGGACATAACAACCTACTGAGCAAACAAAGGATAGAGCTGAATGCAATTTGGGTACTTCTGATAGAGAGAGAAAACCTTGAATAACAACATAGGTTTAACATTAAGAAAACCCAACTAAGAATTGTCCTAGGGACATATAGCCGAGTGGTCCTAGACGTTGTATCAAAGTTTACAGTTACCTAAAGGTGCTGAGTTCAATCCTGAACGAAGGCAGTGGAAAGTAACATTCAAAACAGAGAATCAGTAGCTATGTCCAAGAGCCTAGCTGGAGTCCGAACACGGTACCCCTGTAATAATTATAAAGGGTTGGGTTCGAGACTTCTAACAAACGTTTCCCCAGTTCGATACAAATACCTGATGAAGGCCAGAGGGCAAAACGGCCGAACCGTAGTGACTATAACAAACAAGATGAGGAAGTCAGTCCGACAATCTCAATCAATGAAAGCCTAATGAATTTGACAGCCACTGGCATCGTTTTTCGTGTGGTTTAAAGTGCGCGTCAAATTATGCTTTGTTCCTCTCCAAATTCGGTTTTAAGTCAACATGAAAGTGCACCTTTGTATGCTTTAAATTTTAGTGATATTCAGGCTTGGTTTCAAATGGAATGCTTCGATTGTGTGCCCTCTCCTCCCCATTGGCCATGCCAATGCTGGAGTACTTCGGTTGGTCAGACATCGAAAGCATCAATAACATGGACTCCGACGACAGGACAGCCTGATCGCTACGATCTGCCGAGTATTACCCGATATCCTGCTGTAATTTTTTAAATAAAAAAACATGCTTTTTGTTCCGAACCCATATTGAGGCAGTGATTAAACCTGAAGATTCGTACATTGAGTAGATCTCAGTTCTACTACATAAGAAAGTTACTTGAAATGAATTATTATAGAAGTTGTAAATAAGGTTGTAACGCTTTATGTTTCCTTTCTGACGCGAAATTTCTAGTTTCACACTTTATATATATATATATATATATATATATATATTACCAACTGTCTATATATATATATATATATATATATATATATATATATATTACCAACTGTCTCTCTCTCTCTCTCTCTATATATATATATATATTACCAACTGTCTATATATATATATATATATATATATATATATATATATATATATTACCAACTGTCTATATATATATATATATATATATATATATATATATATATATATATATATATATATATATATATATATATATATATATATATTACCAATTCACTATTTTAATCAATAGATATGTGTGGCTTGCCGGCGTGGTTCCGTTGTGAAATAATTTGAACTATTGTAAATTATACGTTTTCGCCTTTTTATTAGAAAAATGAGTGATTTTAAAAGTTTAAAATATATAACTGTTAAGCCATTAATCAGAATCGGAACCATTAGATACAGTGTCCCTGTACACTTTAACTAGCATTAGATTACAAAACTCCTCCATTAAACACACTTTAATATATGCATGTTTCGGACACCTAATAGAGTACTTCACATCGATTTACAATGCGAAGTTCTATTTATTTCCTAATTATTTGAAACCCTCAATACTATTTTTCTACTTGCTAAAAACCAAATTGAATTAAGTCTATATTAAGTTTTAAGTTAGATAATAACTTGACAGAAACTCTCCTCACACATATATACAAACAGTTCATTTTCACCAGGATTTGACGTCGCTTGTGGACTTTTGCGGTTAATAGGAGGGGGGATGCTGAACTTGGTCATTTTTCATGTCTCGTTCACATCTCACTCACTGAGGGATGATGCATGCTTAACGTGTTTTCTAATGTTATTTGTGTTTATGAAATTTAAATATTGTATCTTCAATTCTTTTTGAAACCTGTGCGCTTATTTTTTAATCGTGTTTCTGTAACAAAAGGATGTGTACAAACTGTTTTTAATTAATGACGAATTTTAGTGCCAACCGAGAATTCACAATTTTAGTAATGACTGAATTATTTTATATTTCGTATAATACTTTCTACGCCAATAATTTTAAAATTAACTTTTCATACCTAACCTTATTAATTGTAAGTTAGAAACAATATAATACATATATGTAATCTGTAATTTTTAAATACCATCAAAATTATTTTTACAAGGTAGTCATTACTTATCAAGGCCCGGAAGCCACTCGGGGATAAGTGGTATTGCGTGTACAGTACGTTAGTATTGGAGATTGGATAAGTGTCTTACTTACAGGGGCGGTTCATCAGGAATTTGTTTATGTTGGACTTGAAGTCATCCAGGTTGTATTCAGTATACACTCTAGAAACAAATTAGAAAACCTGATTGAGCTTAAATAACAACTTAAAAAACCGATAATTTTATATATAAATCATTTTAAAATTAAGCGGTAAAATGACACATTTATTAGTTACTTTTTTAATTTTTTTTTTATCCGGAATAAAACAATTTAACTTTTGTTGCCTTTTTAATTTTTTTTTAAACATAAACGTATAAAATGCCGAAGGTATTGTTTCATAAAACAGCATATAAACTAATTTTGATAGATATCTTAATGAATAAAGATGCATGAATATCCCAAGATAATTTTCTAACGAAAATTTAAGCATTTCCTGAATGTTTACTAAGCAGTTCGTATATAGTAAAACTCACATTTAACCGCAGTTCCTGTTTAAAGATAACGATTCAAGCCATGATTATTACCAGATTAATTTTGTATCGATTTTTGATGCATTCAAGAGAGGTTAATAGTTATTGATTTTAGCTCAGTATGAAGTATGTCGTTCTCTCCAAACAAAAAGCAAACCTTAGGCTCAATACTACAAAAAACACCGAACGTGATTAAAATTGCATTGCATCATACCAATAAAGTCATCTAAGTACAAATAGTTTTAAATAATAATATGGACACTATGACGTCTTTCAAGTTGATATTTTAATTTCAGGAAAACATCTGACACGATGAGTAAATATGTGCCTTGTGATGGACTTGAAAATGAATTAAAACTAAGAAATTATTGTAATAAGAATGTGATCGGAACCGATGATGGTTTTAAAAGCAAATATTATATAAGTGAATCATAATTAGCAGGAAGTGTCCGAGTTGCCTGAAATTCAATGGAGGTTAACGAATATTGTACAGTCTATTTTATTGTCATAAAAATCGATGAAGTTAACGTTCTTTTAATAAATCCAATTGATCGTCTGCTCTGTAAACGACCATCTACGGTGCACCGAGACGGGACTTCATATACCGCAGTGACGTGCTTCATTTTGCATTGCAGCCTTCATTGCAATGCCTATAAACTACTGTTATTTATTGAGTTATTTGTGTAATGGTATACATTAATGTTTACAATTCAAAGGTCAGATACTACGGATGATGTGGGCCTTAAACACAACGATCTAGATGTATGAAGCGCTTTCTTATCAAAGACAATTCTTCAGATTATATGAAAATATTTTTTGTAAATAACATTGAATATTTATTATGCTATAGTAAATTATCATAGTTCAACAAAAATATTAATTTCGAAGGCGAACCTGTTTTATCAAAGAATCTGCTCTTAATTGTATACGGCTGAATTTAGTTTAATCTTTAATAACGGAAAGATAGCAATTAATTTTTGTCTTATAAACGTTGCTTATATAAGTAAAACTTAAAAAAATATATTACATATTCCATAATACCCACATGAAACTGACAGGTTTGTACTGAAAAGCTGATAGCCGATATCGGGAACTTTTAAATACGGTGCAAACTGGTGAAGTTTTCCAGGGTTATGAGAAACGCCTATCTTTTATAACACGTTTAAACAGCTTTGTAC
This sequence comes from Euprymna scolopes, assembly GCF_053919585.1. Classification (NCBI taxonomy): domain Eukaryota; kingdom Metazoa; phylum Mollusca; class Cephalopoda; order Sepiida; family Sepiolidae; genus Euprymna; species Euprymna scolopes. The sequence continues at coordinate 16,356,755 of NC_136496.1, read as the reverse complement.
GTTTGGGGGGTATTTCCGGTTGAAGCAGTTAGAAAAGTTTTACTTGAATACATTCGGCCCCAGTTGCTTAACTGGAATAAAAATCATTGACAAGTGTTATACCACCACACACAGATAGCTGTATTTCGCGTAACGTGTTTTTTTCTCGCAGAAGTAAATACAGGGGATTAGGGTAAGATATACAGGGGATTAGTGGGTAAGTAACAACGTTTTATTTACAGTTATTAATGCATGTCTTTCCATCGGTAGGAAATAACATTATGCGCTTGTATGTTTGTTTAAATATATGTTTTTTTTTATTTTTTATTATTTGTCTCAGCAATTGACCGGGTAAAACACGAATGATTGATCGCAGAATGGACATAGTGTAGGCAAGTTCATCCATCGGTATTCCTTCATAAAAAGCATGCGCCGTGAAGGAAAAATAAAATAAAAAAGTCGAGTAACGAAAAAAAACCTCGAGTAACGAAAAAAAAAAAGAACAAACAGAGAATATGACGACGAAAACTAAATATAATAATAACAAAAGAGATAATAAGGAAAAGTTAAAAACGAATTGCATCATTTAACAGGGTAAGCCCCGTACGTCGGATGCATATGAGCAGTAAAAAACGTACTACAATCCTCTATCTACAAGGTGACCAAAAAAAAAAAAGCTAAATGAAGGCCATCTAGAAGATATGCTGTAAAACGGAGAAAAAAAAGGCCAAAGACCGTAGTGTTTTGATGTGATGTTTTGAATATAATAAACTAATTATGCCCAAGTTTGATTTCATCTGAACAAAACACTAAGAAACCGGGCCTAATTAGAGTTAGCGCCCGTTTTTTGGGGGTCACCCTGTATTAACACGATAGCGTGTACTATTTTTTGTGTCACGTTTAATATACGGGTCGTTTAATTGTTATGTAATTCCATTTCTTGTCATAAATAATTTTATCAAGAACTCTTCATACGTTTTGGTTTGGGTTTCGATTATGGCTGAAAGAACTCAATTCATATATATATATATATATATATATATATATATATATATATATATATATTTATATATATATATCATAAATATTTTTCGATTTCGATTCAAGCTAATTCACTCAATTCATGTGAATATATGTTGTTTTTTGGTTGTTTAAATCATAACTTTATAATGTATAAAAATCGATAGAACATTAACTATATAATAATATATACGGAATCTGCAAGCATTAAAATATCATATTTAAGCCTACTTTACGACCGGGCTTTGCCGGATGTTCGTGCTAGCTTAGATTGACAGAGCGTTTCCATTTACACGGAAAATCTACAGAATGCCAACATTAATATATTACAGATGAATAAGTTCCCTGTGAAATTTTTAGAGGGCCCACTAGTATAATAATAAATATGCAACCTGCATTAAACAAAATATCATATTTAAGCGTATTTTGCCAAAATTCTTTTTAAGGGGGGATTGGCTAACGGAAACGCTAAGAACAGATATTTTACTTTGATTATTTTTTATGCCTTCCCTCAAAATCCTACTAAAGATTTTATTTTACACAGATTATTTTATTGGAATGAAAAAGTATCAATGTTTATTCAGGGGAAAAGATTAGGCACCTACTCCAAATAAGTGGGATAGGTGGGGAAAGTGAGTGTGTGCAGTCGTCTACTTATTTAAACTCTACACTAGTGTCATTCACCATAACATTACGTTTATCTAATGGATCTACTATGGAGATTTTTAAAAATAAAAGAACCCCAGCGTGTTTCTTATTATTTTATTTACAATATATCAACATACGGGGTTATTTATTTTTTATTTATTTTTCTCTATACTTACAAAAAGAAATAAACAATAAAAATATGATAAAAAAGCAATATAATTGCAATAGAAATAAATACGCACACTCATAAATCAAAATTTACAATGATGTGATTTTCGGGAATGAACCAAAAAAAAAACCAACATACTTTAAAACATCCGAAAATAAAGAAAAATAAAGAAACTAAAGGAAATACAAAATATACGGCATGAGTTAAACGGTGGGACCCTTCCGTTTTATAAAATAGCTTTATCAATTTCTGTCTCCCGGTAAAAAAAATGCCGAAATCAAGAGAGATATTTCCTAAATAGAGAGTGAGCAGTTCAAAGTTGGAACAGCCGGGACAGTCGGTTACCTCTATAATAGCATCTCAGAAGAAGGAGAATGGGGGGAGTCGCATGAATTTTATTGGGAGAAGGGGTCATTGAAGTTATGGTTAAACCTAAAATAAATCGGAAACCATTGAACTCGTTCTCTTCTACTTGATAAGGGAATGCTTTCTAGGATGGACTATTTCAGATATGAGACCTAACGTTAATGCGTATCATGCCTCAGCAGGAAACACGTATTCAATATGTCTCGTGTGAATGCTCAAAACTAGCGGTGTTTATCCACCCACGGTTATAACTAGACGACGAAAACTTCTCCGATAACATCTTATTTGGATTTGAGGTTGAAGTTTAAAATACTAAATACGCATCCATGCCCTATCTCTATATGAGAAGAATTCACTACGAGACAAGCCGTGGCTTAAATCGCTAGGAACACAATTCGTTCTCCCTGTACAACAGAGGACCGGCGTTGTAGACGACGACAGCTTTATTCAGTGTTGTAAACCGCTTGGGGACTATGTGTGCCGTAATCTCACTGACCGAGACTAGAATGAACGAAGATTTTATCAGTTTACCATGGTCTAGTTTCAATCTTGTCCTCGCGGACAAATAGCGTTGATTTCTTTTTCAATTCTTAATCGCGTGCCATTAAGGTATATCGCGTTCCGAAACAATCGCCATGTTTAAAAACTCGGTACTGTTGAGGTAACACCAGCATGTCGCCTTATTACATTGAGATCGCGTCTCCTCTCACGACAAACTCAGCTGCTCCCAAGAGTATCTGATAATTTTCCCTCCAATAACTCCCGGTATATAGCCTTCCTAGGCCGTGTGACGAGATCTATGAAGTAAGGCAACACTCAAGGAACATCTCGGCATTCATCAAAAAACTGCGATTGCCACCTTGCTCTACGCAGCATTCGACAAAGGTGTCGTGGATGAGGTCGCGAAAGGTGACCTCGACCGCAGAGTTTCACGCAGACTCCTCAATAAAAATTATACTCAAGAACGTCAATCTCTCGGCGTGTATACGACTTTCAAAGTCCGGCATCCCCAAGCCCCCCCTCAACCCGATGTTGAGCACAGAACTGTCTTGTGACTAGCGAAATGCTCCTGGTCCAAACAAGCGCAAAAATCAGTTGCATAAATGCCGCAAGTCGGTCCGCACGCAGGGGAAAAACAGACAGTCGGTCAATGATCATTAGCGGAGTACGCATCTGCTATGTATTTAATGGAAAGTCCTCCTCGAGGCCAAATCCTCAAAGACGCTCCGACCTTGACCTGCACATTTGACCAATCCTTTTCTAGCTAAAAGCCGAGTCCGAACCACACTCCAAGTATGAGAACCTTGACGTCGCTCCATTTAAAGCTACGGGGCAAAGAAACGGCTCCCTGTCAGGCGAGAAACCTCAGGCAAACAGATGTGCTCTGATTGACGAAGATGCTTCTCGATTTTTAAAATAATTGTAGCGCCTTAATCATTGCAACTGTGTCATGCATACTCGGCACTAACATCGTGACATCATCGGCGTCTTAGTAACCCTGGCGCAAGCATAATCAGGAAGAGCGATACTGAACACGTCCTAAATAAGGACCGGAAAAGTTCTAACCTGAGAACGTAGGGCAAGGGCGACAAAGGACACTCTTGACGAACAGACAGAGAGACAACTAACGGCGACGACCGCATCCTGTTTATTTGCGACATTACTGTCGGAGGCGTGTATAGAATGGAGATCAATCTGATGAAATTCAGACCTAAAGCGGCGACCTTTATAACATACGACAGGAAACGATGATGTAATTACTGAACACCTTGAAATTACCTAAATTTATCAGCGCAACCTCAGAGTCATCTTCCAACCCTTCTATGATCGTGCTAATCAAGTTCAGGTTGTTTTACAATCTACTTCTTCTTCACAACATAATTATAATCCGGTTTGATCAAGTCGGTTATTACGACCTGCAAACGGTTCGCATGAAATCTGGCCAAAAGTTTAAAAATCTATGATTTACAGATTTATTTGCCTGTAATAATCAATCTAAAACACCAATCCTTCTTCTTTTGAAGTGTGACTACGCATTTAGTCACCTAAACCGGGATGGATCCCATGTCAAACCAGTGGGTAAACACATGTCAGAATCGGAACTAATATGTGCAACATCCACAAGTACAGCTCGAAAGTTGGATCGATGTTCCTGACGGCGCGGGGGACAGTTCTGGCTATTCAGCGGGAGATGATGTCGGTGTTGCAGGTGCTTGTCTTGATGTTGCACCGCCTTTTAGACTGAAAAGATCTAGCGATTACCCGGCTTGTACTGACGATTCGACCCACTGTCGATATCGCTACTGTAACTTCTAGCTTGATGGTGCCTTATTTCCCATCAAGGAGTTTTCAGTGCTTTTCTACAGATTCTTCAGCAGCAATGGTCTCATTCGTGTCGGTAGCTTCACGTGTTCGGAGCTCCAATGACATGGATGGTCTTGATCTTGGAAACAGGGAGCTGGCTTTCCAGCGAGTATTAGGGCTGACAACATCATTTCATCAGTAAGTGAGCGTATCCCCAGAAACGGATCACCTCTCATAACTGGCTTATGGAAACAGAGTTTCCGCCCAAGGCGAGGCACTTCACTGCTAAAGCATCAGGAACATTGCCCAAGATCAGTACTTATCTTCCTGTTTTTGCCTGATCCAACGTCAATATCCACGATAGGGACATCAGATCCTGAGCTAGAGTAAGTTCTGAACCCTCTCCTCTCCTCAAGCTAATAACGGTATTGAGGCACCACTGAGTGTGACACCCCCTTACATACGCTGGACACGGTCTTGCAACGAACAAAGAGGGCAAGGTAGCGGCTTTCTGGATTGGGGTAACATCGTTCGGAGAACCTCCCCAACAGCACCGGGATCCCGCCGGGTGGAGCAACACCCTATAATAGACTCTGGGAGAATATCAGGGTCCCTCGCAACAGACACTGGGGTGCCATTAAGTGTGGCATTATCCCTGAACCGAAAGTACGCCAGAGCCGCTTTCAGTATGTAGCTCCAACCATCGGCAAAACACCGCGGAATCAGAACAAGGGGACCAGTGAATTACCGGTATTGGTTCCATAAGTTTTGCCCAAAGATATGTAACGTGCAAAAAAACGTGTGTCCTATTAACTCGACTCCCAAAAAATTGGGCCAGTCAATTGGACCTAAACAAATGCTTTACTTCAGTAAAAGCTGGAGAAGAAGGCTAATTGGAATACGAAAGGTAAGTCTCTGCAAAACACATAGTACACCGTGATCTTGTTTAAAACACCAAGTAACCGTATTATATAGCATAGTTTTTAACATAGATACCACCACATATCCAGGCCTAGATACCACTCGAGGATAAAGGTTAAGAGTGTACAATAGTTAATTGGACAATATAGTAATCGTTAGTAATTGAAATTCGGTAAACGTGTTAACTTAAGTGGAACGGCTCATCAAGAAATTGTTTAGGTTGGACTTGAAGACACTCAGATTGTAGTCAGCTGGAAACAGGAAAACGGAAGACAGTTCCATAGGCGGGCACCTCTACGAAAGAAGCTTTGTTCATGAAATCGACGTTTAGATTTAGGCACAGATAAAGTCTGGGGGTAATTATTTATAGTGTTTTCAGCTACACGATGTTTCTTGTGAAAGTTTGGCGAGGGGGACAGAGATCGAAGGTCAGTCCGGCACTTGCCATAAAAATAACTATAAAGCAGAGACAAACTCGCTACATCTCTTCTGTGAGAAGGAGGCTGCCCAGAAGAGAAAAGGGCATCTTCTATGAAACTACGAAGTCTATTGTCTTCTGCTATTCATAAAAAATGTACAAAAATCATTAAGATGTACGACACTAACAATCAAATGTCATATTTCAAAACTTACATAGACACACTACTGGTTCACAAATCATATAAATATATCAAAGAACGTTGAGTCACATTCCAATAATCGCGTAAATAGATCAAGTAATGCTGAAGTTTTATTTTTCAGATTTCGAAAATCGTGTAAACTGATCAAGTAATCCTGCGTGCTTATTTGCTACATTCAAAAACTTACGTAAACTGTTAAAGATTTGCTTTATATATATATATATATATATATACTCAAAAAATTTAATTTAGCACCTCGCCGTTGATTGATAATATAGATTCTTGGGGTTCGTTGTTATCTGATGAGAGTTGATACGTCACTTCTGTCTTCCCTGTGTTTATTTATAGGCCGATCATCCTGGCTGTTTGACAGAAGATATCAACTATTCTCTTTATCTGAGGGTGACTTTTAGCTACACAGGTCTGTGATCAGCCCCTTACTGAGATTTGTCCTTCAGTTTTGCAAGATTAAACAGTTTCCCGTAGGAACGCGTGCGGATTTAATGCGCTCTCTTCGATATTTAGATGATACAGCATTATGACGGTTGTCAGAAATAGGTTGAATAGTGTTGGGGCCAGTACGCACGTTTTTGTGCGTGGTTTATTCCACGTTTTCACTTTACTACAATTCTCCCTCTCGTTCCTTCGTGCAATAGTTTTATTATTCCCACATTATTTTCACGGCAATGGTCAGCAAATATATAACTCAGTATTTGCTGCAGTCTTTGTGCTAACTTTTATTTTGAGAGATTAGGATGATCATGACATCTGTGAATTTTTATGTCAGAATTCTTTGTTGTCAGCATTTTTATATTAGTTGGTGAAGTTTTCTTTTCAGTTGCTCTCCGCCGAACATGTATAATTCAGATGGTACACCGTCAAATTCTGGAGATTTGTTAACTGTTTCCCTTACTTTTCACATAGTTCTTGTGACATTCAGATCCATTCAGATGCTGAAATACACTTCACATGTTTGAACTTTTGTAAGGATAATTGTAGCGGTTCCCACTTCTACTAATAGTGTTGACCATCTGGGCTCTGGATCACTACACTTTCTTTAGTGACTTGGAGAACCTGATGAATTTTGTCCACTGTTTGTTTTCACATGTCTTCTGACTTTTTCAGCAACCAGGAATTTCCAATTCTTCTAAGATTCTTCTGTACTTCTGCGTTCACTTTTTCAGCTTTTTTTCCGGTTAGATTTAGTCGGGTTAATTAGTTTGGATTTAAACGCTCGGTTTCTATCATCTGTTGTATCTATAAGTTCGTAGTCATTGTCGTTGAACCAATTCGTATTTTCCTTATTTGTGTAGCCAAAACATGTATTATATATATATATATATATATATATATATATATATATATATATATATATATATATATATATATATATATACTACTGATCTCAAAGTAAAAACGTATGTCTGGGAATCTTTTAGTAATAATTAAAAGCAAAAAGGCATTTAATCCCCTTATTTAGTCGTTATATGTCTGATTAATAGAAAAAGCGTTTAAATTTAACAGACTGAAACGTATAAATATGTATTAAAGTCGGCGTTAGTGACTATTTGAAAATGACTAAATATTTGAAGGTTGATGTTTTTTACAATTTGACCATTTAACAGTGGTTTTACTGGCTGAATTCATTTTGTTCCTTAAGTACACATCAACAATATAACATTATAAAATCTTAAGACTAAACATTGACGGATGAGTTTTGTAGATACTGCTCTCACTTATATACGTATTATGTACTTTCCTATATATATATATATATATATATATATATATATATATATATATATATATATATATATATATACAAACATGGAAAGAGGTGGAAACAGAAAATGAAAATGACCAATAGAAAGATAGGTAGCTACAGGGAAGAATGATAACATTGCTCTCGTAAAGAAGATAACATAATTCTATATATTTTCTGTGATCTTATCTCGCACGTCATTTAAGCAGACAAAAATACATAAAAGCTTAATAATAACTATGTTATTTTAAATAGCAATCCAGAATGTAAAATGTTAGTACTGATGGATATACTTAAATTCCATCTAATCATTTACATATAATTTTTTTTCAAAATAAAGCGTTTCATGCTATAAATTTAAAGATTTTTACTATTAAAACACATAGATGAGTCTAACCTCTTATATACCATGGTAAATATATTGACATAAATGAACTGAACATGTAATTTATATAATTAAGATAATTAAAAATGGCCAACTGCAAAATAATGTTATATCTGAACCGTAACATATATTAAAATTAAGTGATATACAGATACTAAGATACTATTTCTTTATTTTAAAACGTTATCAGTGATTAAGACATTATCTTTATATGAAACCATTTAAAATATGTTGCATATTTATTGACGCTTTATATAAGTAAAGTGTTCAAACGTAAAATTATATTACATGCACACCATTGTTGTATAAAACATCTTATAAACTACATGAAAAAGTCATTGAATATATTGTGAATAATAATCCCAAGCGAATTTGTAACAAAAATGGAGGTATCTTATTAATTCATACAAAAATTCTTTTTTCGGTCTAATAGGATAAAAATCACATTTCGCCGCAGAATATTTTCAATTTTTATAAATAAAGTTGGAGACATGAATATTATCAGATTAATATTTGTATCGACTTATAATGCACTTACAAAATCTCTAAGAAGACAGGTTTATATTTATTGATTTCAGCTTAAAGTTAAATATGTAGTTCTTTAAAGATTGACAGAAAACTTTATGATGAAGACTTGTAACGCACTCAGAAATATTCGATAAGGGCATCGTATCTATCTAAAATATCAGCTCAGTACTATTGTAATCAATAATTAGAAGAACAATTTATAGGCGAATATTGCAATGTTTTACATCGAGAGAAATATATCGTGAAGGGACTTTCTATATCAATTTCATGTTGATGGAGTAGAGCATTAATTTAAATGATAACCTTAGACATTTTTCACAAGATCTTAACCGATTATTTTACCAACAGAAATGTGTAGTTCAATTCTTTAAATAACTTGCAGGGCGACACGAAGTTGTCCGGGACGGAATAAGTCTAAACATGTTCTTTACCATGCTTTGCTATTATCTTAATCGATGAAATTATCGGTTTCTTAGTGATTCGGTGCTCTAGGATGAAACTTTACATCTTTTCCCGCAGTTATTTAGTGTATAATATATTGTCATCTACGTTGCACTCTAGAGAACCTATTGTTAATATTATAACTTTTATAAATTATTATATTCAAAAGTAAATTAGCATGGTTCCTGTTATATTCTGGGATGCGTTAGATCAATATAACATAAAATATCTTACCGCAGCGAGTCCGGTCTACACGTTGGTAGCAAGCAGCTCATAAGGAAAGAACAAATAAGGAAATATTTCACTGTTACATTTATTGCGAGACACACACACGTAACTACAATTCAAACATAATAGATGAAAGTTAGAAGTCCAAATATGAAAATAGATCAACGGGAATGATGTTCATCTCGACATTTTCAAAATCAGTGTCTTTTCCCTTCACTGGCCACTTCCGGTCGTTCATCTCGCGAGAAATAGCGAGAAATTAAAGCTTAGGGCTACGGATAAAGCGAGGCAACTTTTACCAAAATAAGCAAAGAGTAACTCCCCTTTGCATTATAAATTTGTCTGATCCCAACAGTTCCCATGATCCCAAAAACATTCATTACGAACGAGTTCCTATCTTATTCAATACCATACAATAGATTTTTGAAAAATATTTGGTATTCATGTATTTTAGTACCGTGCTGAAATAATACCGTCATTATTTTTAAAAAATATTTTTAACATGAGGAAAAAAGGGTGTATTTTGGCTATTTGGTGTTTCCACATAACAATTTAATAAATGAAGGATATCTCGAACCTCGAATTTGACCTGAAAATAAAAACTATTTAAAATAAGGGCGGTACCAAAATAAATACCACCTATATTTTTATATAACAGCTTGCGTTTATGTGGAAAGGCAATAGTCCATAATACCGGGCCAAATGCGTTTAATTTCGAATACTCTCTTGGCTTAGCACCGAAACTAATTTTCTATGTTATATGCCAGGCATTTCTGTCTGTGCGCTGATGAAACTTATAAGATAATCTAATGACAGTTCGCTTCAGAAGGGTGTTGGGTTTATTAAAAAAAACTAATCTGTTCTTTCTTTAATCGGATTTTCGATTATCGATTAAGGATTTTAGATACACATCAGAGAAATTCTTATATAAACCTACCTATAAAAACCCTCGACTACATGAAGTATATTGGTTCGGAATTCATCAAACCGGCTTAATCGTTTGGGAATCAACAAAGAACAAAATAACTTACGCATATAACATTATCTTTTTTTACATAAGTATTCATTTGCGTCATTCATGGTAGACATCACATGTGATTTTACAATAAATGCCTACAAAATCGGATGTGTATAATTCGCCACCAAAAGGGAACGACTTCCCCAGTTTGCATCCTTAAAATGTAATAATTTTAACACATTTCTGTATTTTTTCAAACACATTTTACCCACTTACATTATTAAATTAGAAAACTTTGAGTAAATATAAACGTGTAGTACGAAATGAAATAAAGAATATTGCTTCAAGCTTAATATGAGATTTATATAGTTCTTATATGGAATGACAACTTTAAACACAATACGTTACAACTTTCACGAATATAGTAAAACAAAATCGATTGATATAAAGAATATACGCCTAGTCAGAAATGAAACAGACAATTCAACCAAATATATGTTTCCTAAATGTTAAAATACGTAAAGATATGTCTATACATCGCATTAACTGTGATGTACAGAAGACTGTGTTTAACAGGTGAGAAGTGATTGTTGCAAATCGATATGAAAATCGATCGTATACAAAATCCTATCTGAGATATACGGACGAAGGTTGGCATTCCATAAAATGTATAAAAGTAAGCAACTAAATATACGTAATTATCCGTATACTAACTTAAGAAATGCTCCGCGTTCCAGAATGATATGCAAATAGATATTTTTGTTCTAACTCCGATAGATTTCAATGGAAATTCGTGAAACTTCGCACGTCATACGGGAAAACAAACACATGCGCAGATATAAGATTTTAAGCTGATCTGCGCAATAGCAGGCAAACAGCAGCAATTTTGGTGGGTTGCAGTCTTTTCAGCGTTCCAACTTTATATGTAAGATTGGATGTAAAGGTGGTATAAGTCAAGCTGAGAAATTTATAATTGTTCAAGACTCCATATAAAGATTTCCACCTTAGAAATTGACAGAGAATTACATCGTGATCATCGTATAATCAGAAAATATTGAACTAACCCTACACTTTGCAACGGACGTTCTAACAAAGGGAGAATTCGTAAGAAATCATATCTGTCACGTCGAACAATGAGCAATATCAAGAGAGAAATTCGCCGAAACCCACTTGAAACTAACAAACAAGTTTTTTTGAAAAGGTTGGCTTCCTGATGTGCCCAAATCAACTCGCTCCTATATCGTACGGACGATTGCAAAATTTGGAAAGCCAGAGGCGCGCCCTATTTGAATGATATCCACAAGAAAAAGAGAATGGAGTGGGCAAGAGATCACATGAGGGTGAATTTTCAAACTGTTTTGTTCACCGATGAATGTCGATGATGCACCCGATGGGTGGAGGGGATGATGGTACCATAATAAGTGCCTACGCCCCCAAAGGATCAGGCGTCAACAAGCAGGTTGTGGTGTTATGTTCTGGGTTGCAATCATTCGCAATGGGCTGGTAGGATCACTCAGAGTCGCAGATGGAGTGAAAGTTACCGCCAAATTCTACATTGACTTCATTAAGGAACACTTGGAACCCTGGCACAATAAGAAGAATTTTGCATTCCGGAAAAAAGATGGTATTCATGCATGATAAGTCAATGTCTCATTCTGCAATGATAGCCATTGAATATTTGGAAAGAGTTTTTGCCAGACATGGGAAAATAATGCGGTTCCATCCTCTTCTCCAGATTTAAATCCGGTCGAGAATCTGTGGAGCATCTTAAAATCAAATATTTACTCTGAAGGAAGGAAGTACAACTCAAAGGATGACCTCTGGAATATTATTCTGACTGCTGCCAAAGTCAATTGATCAGATGAAATCGGAAGCTTAACATCTTCAATGGACCAGAGACTTTTTGCTCTTGTCAATAAAGACGGTAATTATATAAGATATTGATTGTACTATGAAACCATATTGAATTGTTTGTTCTTTATTATTGTTGTTCTCAATTTACAAATTCCTATAATAATAAATGTTTCGATGATCTCTTAGCACTTCACCATATTTTAGCATTGGTTTCCATATAAAATTGGCACACTGAAACAAGTGCAAATTACCAAAATTGCTGCCAATTTTTTATTACTGTGTGGATTAGCTTAACATTTTATATCGGCGCTAGTGTGCCATATAACGTGCTAAACTTCACAAATTTTCATTGAAAACTATCGGAGTTAGAACAAAAATATAGATTTGCATATAATTCTGGCACGGGGTGCCCTTAAGATATTGCTTGCGAAACTCATTTATTTAAAATAAAATATAATTATATACTAAATATATTTTTTATTGGAAACGTTTTAAAAATGTTCAATCAATGTTTGTCAGCAAATGATTTATATATATTTGAAAAAAAAAGTATCAAATATGACTAAAGTGCTAGTTATTGAGAGGACACTCCTATGCATTCAGTTATTGGAAACAATGAGGTTAATTAATTTTGCCATGAATATTATATTTCCTAGCTTGTGTGTAGAGGGCAAATTTTGAAAAGAAGTGAAAAATCCCCTCAACTTTGGCTAAGGATTAATATATTCGAATACCACAACCCAGTATCTCTTAGAAATATTGTGTGATATTTTTCGGAAATGCGGTCACATACGTTATTCGCCGTATCCAGCGTTGAGTCTTTCTTGCAAATAAAACAATCGAATTAGCTGTGTACATCAAAATATAGCTGAAAACGAACCTGCTGGTACTTGCTAGCAAATACGGCGAAATTAGTTGCTTTCCAACTGCAACTAAATACAAAAAATGCTTTCAGTCAAAAGCAATATTACGTCCGATTTTTGGTTGGCGAAATGTGTAATTTTGGGGCACAGAAAACTTTTGAATTTCCACAGGGTTTGCACGGATGTCTCATACGTAAAAATGTATGATCTTTTTCCGTCATTATCTCAACACTCGCTTTCTTTAACAATGCATTCAATTCAGTATGCTTGAGTAAATACACAACTACTTTAGGAAGCTATGACGTGCCCTATAAATAAAACACTGATCTTATACAAAAACATGTTTTTTGTTTTGTCGTAGATTTGACAAACGCGGGTTGGCAGGTCATATAATGCATAACTACGAAATAATTGATTCCAAGTATATGTCTAGTAAAGTGTTCATTTTCGTGACATTTATCACTTATATTTTCATAAATCACTCAATCAGTTTGGTTGCAGACAACAAAAATGATCCATAGATTCCAAGAAAGAAACACATCTTGAATTGATTAAAAGATCGAATAAATACTAGTCTTGGCATTGCTGATAGGTTAATAGGCTAGTGTAGAGTGAGGTGCTGTAGATATATGCAAATGGATGATACTATTTTCGATGTATATGATTACTTATATTTGCGTTTGTAATAACGTATCTGTGTATGTGCTTTAATATAATGGGTGTAAGTTGATTCATAAAAAATTTGAAAAATATGAACGTAGATTTCTTCCTGATCAAGAATGTATAGATCATTTATATTCTATTAAACTTAACTTACGTTATAAGATAAATAATTTATATTTTAATTTAGTAAATTAGTAGTATTGTTTTTACAAGGTAGTTACTACATACTAAGCCACACGGGATAAATATTATTGCGTCTACAATAATCAATGGGATAGTATCGTAGCTATCGTTTGTGTTGGACATTTGATGAACTGTCATACGTAATGGAGAAGTTCATCAGGAATTTGTTTATGTTGGACTTGAAGACATCCAAGTTGTAGTCAGGTGGGAAACAGGCAAACGGAGCAAGGTTCTACAGGTCTGCACTTCTAAGAAAGAAGCTTTGTTTCATAGAATCTACGTTTTGATTTTGGCACAGATAAAGGGTGGGGGCAATTTTTGAGTGGATTCAGCTAGACGGGTGTTTATCGTGAAAGATTGGCGAGGGGGCAGAGATTGGAGTTCAGACGAGCACTTGCTATGGAAGTAACGATAAAACAGTCAGGTTCGCAACGCCGCTCCTGTGGGAAAGAGGTTTCAGGGAAGAGAAAAAGGTATCCCCACTAAGCCACAAAGCCTAATTTGTACTAATTTTGTGCTAGTCATGAGTGCTTTTCGAACAGCGTTTCAACTAGTGTATTCTCAAACATTTTGATGTATACTTCTTTGTACCCTGGAAGACATCTGTCGAAAGATGTTCCAAGAGTATTTTTTTATATTTTATACACGTATTAGCATGTTTTGATCCGTCAACTGAACACTTTCTAAAATTTTGTAATAATACAAAAAACAATAAAAACAGTAATCAGAATAGAACGATTAATCCAAATATTTATTCTAATAATGAAGGGACATGTACACGTCTTATTTCATATTGTTTGAGACTCAGTTTATTATATTAAAAAAAAATGAATGGGAACAAAACGAAAGATAAACGAGAGAAAACTAATAATAAGTCGGTACATGTTATCGTCCGTTGTACATCTACATAGGAAAATGGAAAATAATAAAAAAAAATTATTTATGAGAATATTTTTGTATACTGGGCGAATATATATATATATACATACATATATATATATATATATATATATATATATATATATATATATAAATGTATTTATGTGTGTGTGTTTTATTTACTTATCATAAACAATTATTTATTAATATTTTAGTTTTTAATTTATTTTATTTACTTACTGATATTCTTACCTAGCATTATACTATCAAAATAAATCTGTAACGTATAATTCATTAATTTATCCTTCTATTTTTTCTTTTCTTTTTCTTTCCTTTTTTATAAACAATAAATACCTTTCAATCTCTCCCCGCCCGGCTAAATCACTTTAAACCGCATTTTCAACCCGTTCCTTCCTCCTCCCACCACACGATGCCGACGAACATTAACTCTCCAACCTGTTGCCATGGTGATCCTTTACATTAGCTGTTATTAATGCCGTTATAAATAAGAATAGCGTCTTTTAATTTTAAACCGTTATAAAAAACGTATATAAGAATTAACACATAATTAATATAAAATTATAAACCCCTCTCTTATTGTATACACTCCTACTACTTTAAATTCCAACGTTCTCTCCCTTCCACTCCCCCTTCTTTTCTAAATCCCCTTCATCTACGATTTTCCCTTCTTATTTGACTTTATAACTTAGTCCATCTATGAATTCTGACGATGCTAGTTGGATATTTCCTCTCTTTGAGGATCTTCCTCTAGCTGAAACAATATGTAAACTCATTCTGTACTCACAGTAATACATTTCCTATATACTGCTCTGGCTACACATTGATCACTCTAGTCCGGTTTTTTCATCACTGGTATATATATATATATATATATATATATATATACATATATATATATATATATATATATTAGTCAAATACGTCATACAGAAATTACAGCGCCTCATCTTACTCGTGGGAAATGTGGTTGCGTATTTGATTCAATGTTGGCCGTTACATATTACTTTCAGCAAGTTACTTCTGGGATGTTGTATTCTAGTTATACGTCATTCAGTATACTTGAAGGAATTGTTGCAACGTTTTTTTGTATGAGTATCTTTTTCCTTCTTCAAACCCCTCTTCAAGGTATCCAAAAAAACTTGCGGTCTCTCCGTTTATCCTTGACTGGTAGTTCTGTGTTATGGAATGAACTTGGAAGTCTTCTTAAGCACTTTAATCTACCCGGATGTCAACTAAATGCAGTTCTCTGACACTAAACAGTCGACAATTTCATGACACTGAATAGTCAGTTTTGACCCATATGCTAAATAGAATTGGTGTCCATTTTACCATTAGTGCATACCCTCTGCATGATTTCATCTATTCTTCAATATCCTTGTCCATGTTTTTCCAGTACACTTATGAGCACGTATGAACGCATAAAACATTTCATTCTGTGGTGCCAGAGTGTTCTGTGTGAAATATTTACAAGATTTTTTTTGGAGGATCGCTTGAACAACTACTCTCTCCTTTGATAATAAACCTGGTCTCATGTTGAGAAAACCTCTGCTACTTGTTAATCAGTCTTCAGTTGTTCCATGGTTTATCTAATAAAATCATCGCTTTCAGCTTCATTCCTTATATAACGTAGAGTCATGCGAAGTCCTTTCACAGTGTTGCACAGTCTATAACTATTGTCTCTCATATCATCGTGGTGCGCGCACCGAGTCTTCAAGTGGTTCACCGTTTCTTTGGTATTAACCGGCATAGACTGTTTGCATGTCCTAATTTCTTTAACGAAAAAAAAACTCCATATCAAATTCGTAATTTAGTAGCATTGCTCTCCATCTTTGTAACCTGTTTGCCGTATGTGTAGGCAAAAGTTTCGTTAAGCCAAAGATACAGATCAGCGGTTTGAGGTCTGCTTCAAGTTTGAAATGTCCATGGAGAAATATTTTAACATTGTTACCGGAAAGTGATACTTAAGTATTTTCTTTTCAGTCTGGGAATAATTTTTTTCCGCAAATAGTAGGGTTCTTGACACGTTAGCTATATGTTTAGTAGAACACTAGGGATTTTATGCACACGCCGATTTCATATGCATTTGCGTCACTTACCACGATAATGTCTAAATATGGGTTGTAATGAATGAGGAATTGTTCCTATGTAAAAACCTATTTTTAGCTTTCTGGACGGCATCTTGCATTTCCATGCCAATTCATAAACTTGTATTTCCTAAGTAGTAGATTTAAAGGTGCGCCCAAATATGTACATATTTGAAATGAAAGGTTGATAGTAATTAGTTAAGCGTAAAAGAATACCAGTGTTGTATGTAATGTGTCTCAGGTATATATTTTATTGCTATAGACCTTTATGGGTCGTGCAGTCAACCATTTCTATCTATTATCTGTCCGAGGTATTTAATGTTTGTCGTATAATATTCACATGTATTATCTTTAAGTGTGAAGCCGTACTCGTTTATTATTTGACTACCTGAAAAATGTATTTTTATTGTGATCTATATATTCGCTTTTCATTAGAATATCGCCTAGATATCTAATAGAACAATAAAGGCCGCTTAATATTGTGTTGATTATCTGTTGAGAGATACTTTGATCGAGAAAATTTACCTATTAAACTAAAACAGTCCATTGTGTCTTATAATGCACCAGTTTTGAGCTTTCTACTTCACCTGGATACTGGAAAAAGAAAAGAACAGCAAGCGTGTAATGATCATCCTTAAGTGCAGGATTCAAATCGGTCGAGAAGTCTGTGCAGACTCTGATATCGTTCGACATTTTTCTTTATATACATGTTGGGGGCAGCCCACTGGCTGTAGCGTATTTGGGTCAAAATCCCTGTTTTGACTAGTCTGTCTCATACTACTAAGTCTTTTGTATATAGGCAAATGGTACGCTGCATTTCTTCTTGAAGACTGGGATGGCATTGTCTTGTAGCTTAAAGTTCATCTCCGTTGTTGTACCGCGGCCTAGTTTGTCCATAAAAAAACATTGGGGGCGACTCTTGCAGGTTTTTCTTTAGTTTTTTAGCGTTGAATGTAAGGTTGTAAACTTTTTTATATAAAACCGCTAATTGTCGAGTCCCAGAGTTCAGTCTATCCCAAAAAGGTTATTAGTATATTTTAATACAAAACCTTGCAGGAGTAACGGAGTAACTCAGGTTTGTTTGTAATTTTCCCCGACGTTCATATTTTGCTTTCGCTTTACTGTTATAGAAGTAAGATTTTTTATTACTTCATACCTTTCCCATGTGTGCTGCACCTGCCTGTTCTAGATTTCTGGTGTATTTATTCTACAAGATGATTTTTGTCATTCCTCAACCAATTGTTGAAGGGTAATATTTGGTTTCTTTTCCGATCTTTTAATTTCCAGCGTTTTAGTTCAGCGTCTTTGGTCGACACTAAGCCTTGAATAAATATCAGGATTTAACGTTGTGGGCAGTCACTGAGAATAGTTTGAAGTCACAATGTCTATTTACGACTGAAGCAAATGTGGTGTAATATTGGTCTTAACTGCGGGTCAGGTTGATGCATCTCCATCTGTTCTGGAATATGCTAACTTTTGGACAGTATAATTCCATCAAAGATTTAACGTGTTTCGCTCGTCTTTTTAGGGATAATGTAATCTACGAGCTTCTGTTACGCTGCTTCCAATTTTTGGTAATAAATGACGAACCTTCATCTGCTCGCTCCATCATTTGCAATACATTCTGAATACGCCAGCAAATCTTAGGAAATAGGCATTAAAAGTCAACTCGTCGTCAGCTAAAATGATTCTAATGCTGATAAAATCGTGGTTTTGGAAAAGCGTTCTGATCTGACTCATTTGTATTACAAATTGCTTTTTTTTACTTAATAGTTCCAAGTTTTTTTTGCCTGTGACTTCATTTCCCATACTTTTGCTGAATTGACTTCTTTCCTCTTACCTTTCAATATTCATTCTTCTATTTTCGCTTTACTTCTTCTTTTTACTTCTCTTTCTCTTCTTACTATTTTCTCCTTCTCTTCCCATTATTTTTCTTCCTTTTCTCTTTCTTCTTATCCTTTTCTTTATCTTCTTTCGTCTTCTCCTTGTTTTTGTAATTCCAAAGTCTGCGTCTGTTGAAAACGTATCCTTTCAACTTGTTGCTTTGACTGTTATTCCATTTTGAAAAAAAAAGATAAAGAAATCACATGACAAATATATATCTAAGAAATGATAAAGAGAAAACCCGCGAAATTACGGAGAAGATCTTCAAAATTTATGTCCAGGAAGAAATAAAAATCACATAGATGTGATTTGGAGAGAAAAAAAATTGTTCAATTTTCCACAGAAACAAAAGACACTCGAGAAATTATTTTTAACTCCTCGAGAACAAATACGAAGTTTTTTGCTTCGAAAACAATCTATAATAATAAGACGATATGAAAGCAAAAATCCAGTTGCGTATTCGTATTGTTGTAATTAATTGTAATTAATTCCCGTAATGGAATGAATGCGGTTCTACTCCTTCGTAGAATTCCTATACTTTTACTTTTTCTCGTTCGTTTACGAAAATTTTGCAAACTGTTGACAGGGAAACTTTGTGTCAGAGCAAAAAAAAAAAAAAAAAAGAAAGTTTTATCAAATATATTCTGTAAACCGAATAGGGCTACTCGCTAAGAGGAAAATTTACGATATTTGCACAAGAGATAATTCCAAAATCGATTAGGTTGCAAAATCATCTAGTTTAATGTTCTCTTTTTTCTGTGTTCTTAGAAATCAACAAATATTTACCTTTAGGAAACAGTCCGAAAATAAGGGCTTTTGAATAAGGAAAAGAGTTCAGAGGCGATGATAATGCCTTATATTAAATTGAAACCATTTGTCACAAACCGACGTAAGAAATGAATTAGGTCCATTCTATTTAGCAATATATAGAGTGGTATTTTTCTTCTCACTTTTTTTTAAAAATCAACTTTTTCGTAGTGAGATTGTTTTTTTTTTTCTGTCGTTTAAAACACATTTGTGGAGACAATATTTACTTTTTGAAAGAAGGTAGAAAAATACAATATTGTTGAACAGGAGTTGGATGATTATGAACAGAATATCCTTGTGATTTCCTTAGGGGGAACGATATTAATATGAAAGCGTCCTGCTGTTCGCGACAAGCTTTTAAACTGCGTATGTGCTATTCGCTCGACGCCAGAAACGTCTGGCTAACCTAGCGTCATACTGATCCATATTATCATGGATATAAAATTATTAACACTGAGCGATATTAAAACGCCTTGAGCGACTTCATTGTCATCAGAACGCCATATCCTTAGATGCTGGCATAAATACAGTAGTTTGGCGTAAGCAAAATTTATCGGTTTATAATGCTTGTTTCGCTCAATAAACCTTGTTTGAGCCGAGATATGTCTATTTGAATTTCAATACATAGATCTGTAAGAACTTATATTGGAAATTATATATATATATATATATATATATATATATATATATATATTTGTATGTATATATGTATATATATATATAATTAAAAGTGTTAACATTATTGCTGCACCTATATTTCTCTTAAAAAAACATCGATCATTTCAAGAGAAATATTTCACTGTCACACATTACTGGACTTCATAAAGCATGTTTCGTTCAAAGATATGTGTATCACATTTTATTAAGTACTAGCAAGACAACCCAGCGTTGCTCGAGGTCGTATAAGACAATGAGAACATTTTGTAACACACCTGTTATTCTTAGAATAGAGGAAGTTGTGATGTGTATGTATCATTTGCCATCTTGAGCAAAAGAATAGTTTACCTTCCCAAGGACGGATATTACACAACATATGTATGGAATAATTGTACCTTTCCAAGGACAGGAAATATACAGTACGTGTGTGGAAAAAAGTTCCTTACCTAGGGCGGGTAATGTAACGCACCTATTTAAAATTCTTAACATAATTTTCTGTTGCGCTAAATTTTCGGTATGTCACAGGTAAGAATATGTTTTTTTTTACATCAGAGTGCTATAGTGGAGAAGCACCTGATTTTTTATATAAATGATATACTACTTTAATATATTACGTGATTTTCGATTCTGATAACATATACGTCCTAGATAATAATATCTTTGTTTTTCATATGGGAACTTCACTATACAAGTACCTTACTTCCTGGGTAGTATACTGTAGAAGTACCGATTATTTTTCTAATTAAAATTAAAGAACTCGATACTTTCAAGTATTTTTCTGTTGTGCTAATTTTTCCGTGCGTCTAGAGTAATAATGGGTTTGTTTTTCATCTTGGTGCTATTGTAAAGAAACACCTTATTTTTCATTGGCTCTTCCGACCACTCTGTTGTATCAATTAAGATAAAAATGAAATGTAATAAGTCCCGAGACGTACCTCTCAATCGTACAGTATATCGATACACTAAGGCTGACTGGGATAGCTTCCGTACATTTATATCTGATCTACCTCTGCATTCCATGTTTAAAAAGGATGTGTCCTCTATAGTATTAGACCTGACGGAATGGTTAATTGTAGGTATTGAGCGTTTAATACCCTCGAAAAAGTATCAGCAAAAGCCTAACAGCCAGCCATGGTTCTCTCCAGAATGTGCTGCTGCCATTGCGCACAGAAATCACTTTTTCCACTGCTTCCAACGTAATAGATGTATGAAAACTAAAGCAGCTTTCAGGAATGCCAGCAACCATTGTAAGAAAGTAATAAAGAATGCAAGAGAGTTGTATGCTCAATCTGTTTAGTCCAAGGTAGCTGAGCAGCGGCTTTGTTCCCACCAGGTTTGGCAAATAGCAAACAGAATCCTGAACAGAAACGTGTGCTCTATCCCAACTATCATCAATGGACCTGAGGTAATCTCGTCAGCATCAGACAAAGCCAAACTCTTTGTCAAGAACTTTGCAGCGAATTCTACCCTTTGCGATCAAGGCTGCCAACCCCCAATATTTCCTCCTGTATCAGAAAACACGCTATGTGATATACGTATATATGTACGTGATGTTGCCAAGATAATAAAAAACCTTGATTCCAGTAAAGCAACTGACCCTGACGGTATTCCAATTATAGTACTCAAAAAACTTCAACCTGAACTAGCGCCCATACTTACAAAACTGTTTAAACGTTGTCTTAAGGAGAATAGTTTCCCATCTCCCTGGAAAATCTCATCAGTATGCCCTGTATTTAAGAATTCAGGTGATCGCTCATCCCCCTCTCAGTACAGGCCAATAAGTCTCCTGTGTGTCATGAGTAAGTTGCTGGAATCTGTGTTAAATGCAGAAGTAATCAACCATCTCAACAAAAATAACCTTCTTAGTGACACTCAATATGGTTTCCTTTCTGCTAGATCTACAGCACATGTGCTTACAGTTATATCTCATGGGATTAGCAAATCTCTCGACGGAGGCAACCTTTCTAGGGCAATTGCACTTGACATATCTAAAGCCTTTGATAGGGTATGGCATAAAGGTGTACTTCATATGATCTCTAGCTATGGTATTGCTGGAAATGTCTTCTCAATTATTAAATCATTTCTTTCTGATAGGTTCATAAGAGTAGTAGTTGAGGGGCAAAACTCAGAAGCTCACAGTATTAATGCCGGTGTCCCTCAGGGATCCATCCTGGGCCCAACTGTTTTCCTGATCTACATTAATGATCTTCCAAATCACATCCTTACATCATTTGTAGACATCTATGATGAGGACACTACCATTTATGGTAGCACATCTAAGACAGTAAACGACCAAGTTCTCTCCAATTCTCTTTCCTCTGATCTTGAGCACGTAGTGCAATGGGGTAAGGAGTGGCTGGTTACTTTTAATGAATCTAAAACCAAGCTTCTCTCTTTACATCATTAACATTCTGATCCACATCTGGCATCCATTGAAATGAATGGCTCTCGTCTTCAGGAGGCCTCAAGTTTTGACAAACTTCTTGGCTTGACCATTACTCCTGATCTTAAATGGAACACGTACATCAAATCTGTTGTCAAGGCCGCTGGAAAAATGGTGGGATATTTCTATCGATCCGGTAGATATCTCACCGCTGATGCTATTCTCTATCTATATAAGAGTCAGGTACGTCCAAGGATGGAATACTGTTGCCACATCTGGGCAGGACTTGGCCTGCCTTGATAGAGTTCAAAATAGACTTTGTAGCCTCGTAGGAGATTCCCTTTTCTCTTCCTTGCAACCTCTATCTCACAGAAGAGATGTTGCGAGTTTGTCTCTGATGTATCGTTATTTTCATGGAAAGTGTTCGAATGAGCTTCAACCTATGGTCCCCCCTCGCCAAACTTTCACAAGAAACACTCGTCTAGCTGTAAACACTATCAATAATTCCCCCCACTCCTTATCTGTGCCTAAACCTAAACGTAGATTCCATGAACAAAGCTTCTTTCTTAGAACTGCACGCCTGTGGAATTGTCTTCCGTTTTCCTGCTTTCCGGCTGACTACAATATGGTTGTCTTCAAGTGTAACGTAAATAAGTTCTTGATGAGCTGTTCCATATAAGTTATCAACTTCACCAAATTTTCATTACTAATGATTACTCTAATGTCCAATTTCTACTGTACACTCTTTAACCCTTATCCTTGAGTGGCGTCTTGGCCTTGATAATGTGGTGATGCCTATGTAAAAAAAAATTAAGTAATGCTAATTAAATATATAACGTGATTTTTGGTTTTTTAACTTGTATGCACGTCACAGGTAGGATTTTCTTTGTTTTTCACATGGGTACTATACTGTACACGTACCTTATTTATTGGGTATAATAATGTACCTGTAGCTTATTTCTAATATATAGATGAAAATACTCGATGATTTTACATAGTTTTCTGTTGTTCGAACGTTTCCCTATGTGATAGGTCAGCGTTTGTTTGTTTTTATATTAGAGTGCTATATTAATCACCTTATTTCTTATATAGATGTCATGCTACTCGAATATATTACGTAATTTTCGGTTTCGATTACTTTTATGTATATATCTTGTTTTTCGTATTGGTACTATACTGTACAAATACCTTATTTCTTGGGAAGGAGACGGTACTTGTACTTTTTCTCTAATTAAAAAAATGAAAACTGGATATGTTTATGAAATGTTCTGTTGTGATAAATTTTCTATACAACAGGGTAAGAATTTGTTTTATTTAATGGGGGAGCTATAGTGAAGATACACGTTATTTCTCATATGTAAGTTTTACTACTTGAATATTAAACGTGATCTACCGTTTAATAACTTTTTATCTATGTCACAGGTAATGTTTAGGCTGTTTTTAATATGATTATTATACTACACAGGTACTGTGTTACTTTGATAGAATTTCTTATACACATAAATGCATTACAAACTTAGTGGTCATTGTATGTGATTTTTGGAATATGCTTTATATATATATACAAATAAGCAAACATATATAATACATTAAAATTATAATGATTATTCAAGTAGTATAGGAATGATTCCAATACATACAGATATATAATCATTTACGTATCCTAATCATTCATAACAATCGGTTAATAAGTTTAGGAGCTAATCCAATACATACAAATATATAAACATATACAGACTAAAATTCATAATGATCAGTCAATTAGTTTAGGAGGAAATCCATTACATATAAATATATACGCATAATGAAAATTCATAATGATCTGTTAATTAGTTTAGTGAAACATATACATGGACATATATAAACATTTACACATAATTAAATCTCATAATGATCGAGTAATTAGTTTAGGAGTGGATCTAATACATAGAAATAACTAATCATATAAACAGATTTAAAATTCATAATGATCTGTCAATTAATTTAGGAGTGAATCCAAAACATAAACATATATAAAATATACACATAATTAAGATTCATTATGGTCGGTTAATAAGTTTATGAGAAAACCCAATACAAACGCCATTACTTGATCTATTTACGTGATTTTTTTTGGAATGTAACAAATAATCCGATACACCATATGTATATTGAATATGATATTTTCGTTACGTAAATTAAAAACATTATTCTGTATTTTTTAATAAAAGTGTGCTTCTGTATTTATTACATTACCTCTAAAGATAAAGGATATCGGAATGTGTGTTTAAAAAGGAAACTATGGAGATCAAAACCGTAACACCTGTGCTAGTGGCCGGTCACGATAGCCATTACACCAAAAAGGGACAACTGCTTTACGGACGTTGTGAAACATCTAAATAAATAGAGGTATCTTTTTCTCAATGTACGCATGCGCAGAATGACGCCCTTGTGCTACGCTCGTCAAGCTGCCATTGCTTTCAAGTTTGATCCCTCTTTTTGAAGCTCTTAGCAATAATTTTAATCGCTTAAATGCCTCTAATAATATTCTGTACCAAAAATGCAATCTTTTGAGCTATTGCACGCCGCAAAGCGACCATCCATATAGGAATAGATTTCTATATTAGAATTGATTTTAAACATTGCATATTACGGACAAGTTTATCTTCAGTTCTCGGTGATATATAACTGTAAAGGGATTACATTTGTACACAACAAATGCGTTGTTTGCGATTTTCAGCTCATTTTTCACGAATCTTATGCGCTGAATCCAAACATCACATCGGTTGTGTTCCATCATGTTAGATTTTTGAGTAGAAGCATTTTATTTTTCGCCTTTGAACACATACTCATGTGTGCAGCATTTTAGTAAATTCTGAATGGGGAAAATTCCATGTTTAGTTTGTAAATTATTATTGTAATGACAAGCAGTAATGCAGTCCGAGAATACTGAGTAATTATTTCGGAAAGAATAGCAATTATAAAACTTTTTTAAAATTCTTCTCGAAATTGGTACTTACTATGCATGAAAAAACCCTGACTTCAGCGGACGTAATCACTTCCTTACAAAGACAAAAATTGTCAATGACCATTAATTTTTTTAGGCTGACACCGTTGAAGGTCATCCATTCAGGCAGCACATGAGAGGTCCAGAGTGCGAAACCTTAATTAACAACGTGAGACATACAGTGTGTATAGCATTTGTTCTTGAAGTGAAGATTTTTTCTATGCAAAAATAAGTATAGAAACTACGCAACAGCATGTTGACTGCTTTGAGAAACCCGGGATGCATTGTTGTTTTATCGCTACTACCATGGCAGGTGCTCGTCTGAACTCCAATCTCTGGCCCCCCTCGCACATCTTTCATGAAAAACACCCGTCTAGCTGAAACAACTGTCAACAATTTTCCCCACTCCTTATCTGTGCCAAAATCAAAACGTAGATTCCATGAACAAAGCTTCTTTCTTAGAAGTGCACACCTGTGGGACTCTGTTCCGGTGGTCTGTTTCCCAGCTGACTACAACTTGGATGTATTCAAGTCCAATATGAACAAATTCCTGATGAACCACCTCCGTAAGTAAAACACTTTATCA
Organism: Euprymna scolopes; assembly: GCF_053919585.1. Taxonomy (NCBI): domain Eukaryota; kingdom Metazoa; phylum Mollusca; class Cephalopoda; order Sepiida; family Sepiolidae; genus Euprymna; species Euprymna scolopes. The sequence continues at coordinate 16,330,576 of NC_136496.1, read as the reverse complement.
GATCTCCAAAACTAACGTACTGTACACACAATAACCCTTATCTGCGAGTGGCTTCCGGGCCTTGATAAGTGATGACTTCCTTGTAAAAAAAATATGGGTTAAGATGCACTACGTGTTATTACGTCTAGAATCGTTTCCTATAAGTCTGGGTTCAATGTGGCCAGGGCAAAGGGTTTTAATAAAAGCATGTAAATTCAGAGGTCAATGGCTAGAATGCAGTCGGAATGGTTGCATATGGTTTGAATCTGACAAAGGGCATATATGCCGCTGAACGTTCTATGCTTAAACAATAATAAACAAACATGCAATTTGTGTATACTTGATTGTAATTGTCCAGTGCTTTTAAAGATTAATCAACACTTTATGTTGGCAATTCATATTCTCTTAAAAATATAATGTAGTGGCAGAAATTGCAATAAAAATGTAATCAATCTTGTTAAAAATATATTTTGAATTAACGTTTTATAAAAATATTTACAAAAACGTATTAAGCACAAAAACCTGACATGACAATAAAAGAATATTAAGTAATTTCTCTGAATTAATAATTTACAAAATATATTATTCGACAACCACCATAAAATGCGTAATTTAGAAAATTATTTATTCCGGGTAACTTCAAAAAATGTCTTATTTCATCCAGAAGAAAGAAATAAAATCAATTATACGTAGGAAAAAGTATGATTTTTCTTAAGAGCGCATCAATTGACACATCAATTATTGAGAGAATCATATTTCCATGAGAGAACAAAGATTTTGAGAATAAAATACTACATATGCAAAAGTATATTTAGATGAAATCCAGATAAATCCAGATTATATTATATGATAACAGGGAATCCTTAATAAAAATATTGCACCATTGAAATACGGATATGGTTTAACTTAAAATTACATCCGGATACTAAGCAATAAAATTATGCGACATGAAAAATACAAAAGATGATACGAAAGTAAGAAATCAAATTGAGGTTGTTTTCTTCATACAGAAAGCTTAATATATTGAAGAAAATCCGTAACACACATATATACTCAAATTATATAAATATATATGTGTGTTTGTGCATGTATGTGTGTACAAGCAAATTATGTATATATGCATATACACATATCTACACAAGAGAAAATCGAAGAAAACGGTACAGGACCTTTATAAAATTATTTAATATATGAACAGTTTCTATAATGAAAAAAAACACAGACACGTGTATATATATATATATATATATATATATATATATATATATATATATATATATATATATATACTAGGGTGACAGGATAAATAAAGAGTGGTATCGGAAATTTATATTGATTTTTCACTACTTAAGCTTTATAAAGGGGCCCTACAATATTTTTCGGACACTTTCCGACAAGTACGTTTAGGTGGTTACTAGAGTCAACAACTTTTATATTGTCAGGACGTAGATGAAGAATAAAAATCAACTACTGGCGTAATCATTGTTTTATTTTGGTTACCTTTCATAATTTTAGTTTTTCCGTGATTTTTACAAACACTTGCGCGACACTATTTTTCGGACTTGATAAAAAATGCTATTTTATTAAAAGCTATGTTCATGCATATGTTATTGCATGCAAATTGTCTCCTTGTACACTTAAGTGTCATCATAAGAATCAATTACCTGTTCTTATCTACTGGCAAAATAATCAATTTGCATGAGGTAAAATGCATTGAGGAGAACTCGTTTGTTTCGTACGGAAGAAACAGGAAGATTTTCTCAGCATAAAAAGGATCGCCATGTATTTAAAGCTGTCAAAATCAACGGTTGTATACATGCTGAAGACAAACTCCGACCGGAAAAAAGAAGAGAGGACGGAAAATATTAATTGGTAACAGGACTGAAAAGAGAATGGATAGGACTGTGACACGGCTTTTTACATCTGGAGAAAAAGTTACAGCAAGAAAGGTAAAGGACCGAATTGGATGTAAACGTCCGAACAGTACAAAGAACGCTGCATAGGATTGCTTTGAAGTATGTAAATACTAAGAAAAAAATTAGTCTAACAAAGAAACACAAAGAAGCAAGGATGGAGTGTGCTAAAGGGTGGTTAACAAAGCATGGAGTGTGCTAAAGGGTGTTTAACAAAGCATGTTGACTTTAAGAAGATGATATTTACTGATAAGAAGCGTTTCAAGTTTGCTGGGTCCGATGAATTGTGTACTTGGTCGAGAAGGGGTGAGCCTGTTGTACTGAACACACGACAGGTAGGAGGAGGAGTTATGGTTTGGGGTATGATCTTATCAGATGAAAATATATGGGTGAGGAGGCTGAAAGGACGACAGAACAGCGAAAGCTACAAACAGTTGCTAAGGATAAGAAGAGAGATGGGGGATGATTTCGTTCCACAGCAAGACAATTGCAGCATGCATGTATCAAATCTAATGAAAGAATGGATAGCTAACGTGAATATGACTATTTTAGAATGGCCTGCAAAAATTTACTAGAAAATGTTTGGTAAATGCTTGCGCTACTTGTCTATGATGGACCTGAAATAACGAACGATGCTCAACTATTGGAACAGATACTAGATGACAAAAAAACGACTAACAGAAACACGTAGAGATGTTATTGTGCATATGTTTGATCATTATGAATAGAGATTGATAAAAGTTATTAAGAAGAAAGGTTATATTACAGACTAGTAACAGTTTTTCAACAATGTCCGTAATAAAAAATTAAATAGTTTTCCTTACCTAATCGATTTTCTTCCATTGTTATTGCGGGTATTGTCTTTATATCTTTACGCTATTTTATTGAAGGAATTTCACCACTCTATGGTATTCGGAAATTCGAATACTAAAATGCCCGAAAAATATCTTCGGCCCCCTGTATATGTATATACCTCGTGAAAGTAATTTTTTCTTTGTGAACATATTTTTAACGTTTAACTTTAGTTAAACAGCATGATCTGTTGCTTATGCTGTAATAATATTACGGATTAGAACCAGAGTTTCGAACGCGCATGCAAACATAAAAAGATCGACAAAGTGAGGTAATTTGTGAGCGAAAGGATAATCTAGCGTGTATTCCAGAAATTTTATTTTCGATCGTTAGTGTTCAGTAAAATTTTATGTCTGTAAAAGAAGGAATTCCAATAAATTTAACAAAAAATGTTGTCGTTTGGAAGAGACAGAATTTTGTTAAAGCTGGAATGAAATAAAACCTTAGAATAATGTTAATGTGGGATTGTGAATCTTAAAAAAATCCATATTGTTCCTTGCTGTTTCGTTTTCAACTCGAATTATTTTGCTATTTTTATATGTAAAGTCCTGCTTGTTTGGACTGTTTTTTCTGCTAATCTACGTGTGCGTGATTATCAAACCAACTTCTGCTACTTTGTGAAATGTTATATTCGTGTGGATTAAGTTATGTATATCTTCCAAAGTATTATTATTATATTTGATTTCGTTGTGTTGATATGGTAATTGATGTATCACGTCTACTTCTTTTTTCAGATCATTATTAAATTTGCAAAGAAACAAAACAGTACTTACAAATCAGAAAATCAAAGAGTTGCGATAGAATGATCTAATATCACTATGTTAATATTAAACGAGGACATAAAAGGTATCTCCATTATTATTTCATTTTATAAGGTTATTTTGTCATCTGCATAGATATCAACGAATGGCTTGGTGTATATTAGTGTTTGTGTAGATCATGAAAAATGTGTTCGCCTAGAATAAATCATAAATGCAGGACGTAGAATATGAACTTAAAACCGTAATGCCTATTTGAGAGAGTGAATATGGATTCAAATTTAGTATCAATAAAGCATTACGCCTTTTCTTTTGCTCACATTTTTTTTCTAATAAACATAAGCAACTTGTTGCACGTCATCGTCACTGTAACATGCCTTCTTCAAACTAAGCTTCCTGTTCCTCTACATATCTTTAAATGCGTCTTGTATTGTCTTATTTGCATGAATATAAGAGAAGTTTGTGTTACTCATTCCTGATCGTAAAGTGCAACCGGGTGTTGACATTTTTTTTCTTTTCAAGCAACCGAACCGATTAAAACGTCGTCCTCATAAGCGAATATGAACGGCTGACCTTTGAAAACTTCGTCAATCAAATGCTGGAAAGTTTGACAGGTGTTTCTCAATCCGAAAGGTATCCTTAGGTACTCGTAAACGGCAAATGGTGTGGTTAGTGCGGTTTTATGAATGTCTTCTGCGACTAGAATTTGAAAATATGCCTTACCGAGGTCCAGTTTGGAGAAAATTGTGGCGCCTTGGAGTCCATTGGCGAATCATGGATATGGAGAAAAGGATATCTATCTAGAAATTTTTCGCATTTAAGCGTCTAAAATCTCCGCACGGGCGCCATGTGGTGTTGTCAGCTTTCTGTACCATGTGGAGTGGTGATGACCAAGCACTTTTCGAGGGCCGTATTATTCCCATGTGGAGTAGGTTTTGAAACTCGGATTTTGCCAATTTGTATTTATCCGGTTTCAAGCGTCTGGGGGTTGAATAGATGAGCGGTCCAGTTGTCTCAATATAATGCTTAGCGTTGTGTTTGATAGGGTCCGTGTTTTTAAGCGGCTGGGAAAGTTGAGAAAATTTTTGGAGTAACCGGCGGACGTGTAAATCTTCAGGTAAGGCAGTGTTGATTCCGGTGGTTACAAATTTCGAAGTAGTTCCTCTCACTGATATCTTCGCTTCGTTGTCTATCAATGTGTGATGAGTCATGTCGACAGACAGGTTGAAATGGGCTAAAAAAAATCCGCCTCCAAAATTGGAGTAGTGACGCTGGCTATGGTGAAATTCCATAAAACATTCCTCCGCATTCCAAGGTTCAAATTTAAGAGTTTTTCACCCAAAGTGGGTATTTTGGTACAATTGGCGGCTTGTAAGTTGAAAAATTGGGTCCCTGTTGGATGGTCATGCGGTGTCGGTATGACGCTGATTTCCGCCCCGGTGTCTATTAAAGAGTTATATCCGTGAATTTTATATCGGGTTTAAAATAGACGACCTTTTTTGTGTGCTCCAGCTACAGTCGTCGTTACTGGCTGGAAGGTTCGTTTCCCTGTGCCGGTTTTTTGAACGCGCAGGGTTTAGTGCATCTTCTCGCGTCGACGCCGAATCTCCCATGATAGAAACACGCATCTTGTCTATGTCGTGACGTGGATCGGTTCCTGCTTGAACTTCTTCGCCTGTAATTTCGCCGCGTGTCGTCGTGGCTTCTGTGAGAATGTTGACGCGTTTGAAGTGCGTCGGCTAGATGCTTCGAAAGCTTCTCAACCGCCGACTTTAATTCTGTTAATTCCTCGTCTCGGTTTCGGTCAGATTGCCGAATGTTAAATGCCATGGTTTCGTCGAAGTCCGTCTGTTGAAGTTCCATTTTGTTTTGAAATTTTTATATTTCATTTTCGTGTGCGCGGTTTGAAATTGTTCCTCTTCGTGGTTGACAAGTTTGTTTGTTTGTTAGAGAAAAATTGTTTTTCGTGTGTGCCGTGAATTTGTGTGGAAGGGTTTAGTAAACACCGCGTGTGTCGTTCACTCTCATCCATTTCATTTTTAAAATAAAGGGGTCACCATTTCATGTTGCGGACCAGGATATAAAATACCCTAACTCGCTACAAGAAAAAATAATGAAACGAATTGAATGAAGGAAACCAATAACTCAAATGCCGGAAATAAAATAAACATATCGTTTATTTTCTGTTGAGACATGAAAGTCTAGTGTACACGTGTTCATTCAGCCGTCGACGACTACGCGCGTGGAAGGAAAGGGCATGCAATAGATAAACGCGAAGTAGCAAGCCGGCCTGTAGAAACAGAGGGTTAAGCTCAGTAGAGAGTCGCGCACATGTCTGTGTCGATGGGCCAAAGCGAAGGGGAGATAGAGTGAGAAAAGTCAATCCAGTTCATGGAGAAAGAAAGAGTATAAAGTGTGCTTGCGCTTGCCCCACATTACAGTAGCAGGAAAAGTGAGGTTAGAACACGCTGGTCCAGACGAAAAAGGGAAGTTAACAGGTTCTGTTGACTTTTATACTGGAGTTAGTGTTCTGGGTTCGCATGTCTGGTTTTCACTTTAAAGGAAGTGACGTCACAGCTCGTGTGTGTGAGCACGTTAGCGTGTGTGTGTATGCACATGAATGTGAGTGTGTGTAAGAGGCTGTGTATATGCCTGCCTGTGTGCGTGCGTACGTGTGGGTGTGTATATGTGTGGGAAAACATGTTCGAACAACAGTAATCAATGAGATAGTATTGTAGTAATCATTTGTATTGGAGATTTTATAGAGTGTCTTACTTAAGAGGGCAGTTTGTCAGGAATTTGTTTATGTTGGAATTGAAGAAATCGAAGGAGTAATCAGGTGGGAATCAGAAAAGCGGAAGAGAGTCCACAGTCGTGCCCTTCTGAGAAAGAAGCTCTACTCATGGAATCTGCGTTTGGATTTAAGCGCAGATAAAGAGTGGGGAAAATTATTGACAGTAGTTTCAGCCGGGTGTTTTTCGTGAAAGATTGTCGAGAGAGTATCAGAGATTGGAGTTCAGACGAGCACCTGCCATGGCAATAACGATAAAACAAAGACAGGCTCGCAAGTCTCTTCTGTGGAAGACAGGCTGTATGGAACCGAAAAGGGCATCCCCCACTAAGCTACGAAGTCTATTTAGTACTCTGTCAAGGCAGTATAGGCTGTTTTAGCATCTCCTGCACCGGTGTGGCAGCAGTACTCCATCCTTGGACGAACTTGGCTTTTATGTAGATAGAGAATTGCATCAGTAATGAGATATCTTCTGGAGCGGTAGAAAGATTCCACCATTTGCCCAGCGTCCTTGGCAACAAACCTGATGTTCATGTTCCATTTAAGATCAGAGGTAAAGGTAAACTCCAGAAGCTTGTCAAAACATGGCGCCTCCCCAAGACGAGAGCAATCGATTTCAATTGATGCCACATGGGCATCAGAGCGTTGATGATAAAAAGATAGAAGCTTGGTTGTGGATGCATTAAAAGTAACCAGCCACCTCGTCCCCCACTGTACCACGAACTCAAGATCAGAAGAGAGAGTATTAGAGAGAACCTTTTCATTTACAGCCTTTGGTGTGTTGCCATAGATGGCCGTGTCATCAGCATAGATGCCAACGAATGATTTACGTATGTGTTTTGGGAGATCATTGATGTAGATCAGGAAGATATTTGGGCCCAGGATGGCCCCTAAGGAACTCCTGGATTAAAACTGCGGGCCTCTGATTTCTGCCCATCAACCACTACTCTTATGAACCTATCGGAGATAAATGATTTAATAATTGAGAAAACATTTCCAGTGATAACGTAGCTGGAAATCTCGTGAAGTAGGACCTTATGCCATACCTTCTCAAAGGGCTTTCGATATGTTGATTGATTTGGAAAGGAAGCCTTTGTCAATAGATTCACTAATCCTATGTGATATAACCGTTAGCACATCTGCTGTAGATCTTGCAGAGCGGAAACCATATTGCATGTCCCTGAGAAGGTTGTTTATGCTGAGGTGGTTGACTACTCCTTTAATTAATATGGATTCCAACAACTAACTAATGACACACGGGGGACTTATTGTTCTGTACTGAGAGGGAGATTACCTTTCGCCTAAATTCTTTAATACAGGGCATACTTGTGAGGTTTTCCAGGGTGTGGGAAACCACTTCTCCTTAAGGCAACGCTAAAACAGTTTTGTAAGTATGGAGGCAAGTTCTGGTTAGAGCTTTTTCAGAACTATAACTGGAATGCCGTAAGGCCAGTGACTTTACTGGAATCAAGATTTTATTAGTTTGCCGCACAGATATTTGTATTTTTCATAGAGTGTTGTCTGTTATAGAAGGAAATACGGGCAGTTTATGGCCTTCGTCACATAGGGTAGAATTAGCTGCAAAGTTCTTAGCAAATTGTTTGGCCTTGCATGAAGCTGACAAGATGACCCCAGGTCTATTGATGATGGTTGGGATAGAACGCACGCTTCTATGTTAAGGATCATGTTTGCTATTCGCCAAAACTGGTGGGACTGACCATATAGCTCTCTTGCATTTTTTTATTACTCTTTTACAGTGGTTGCTGGCAGTCGTGCAATGAGATTTAGTCTCAGTACATCTATTACGTTTGTAGCTACGGAAAAAGTGATTTCTGTGCGCGATGGCATCAGAAAATTCTGGGGAGAACCATGGCTGGCTGTTAGGTTTTTGTTGGAATTTTTTGGATGGTATGAATCGGTCTATGACTACAATTAACCATTCGGTCAGGTCTGATAATATAGAGGACACATCCTTTTTAAACATGGAATACAGGGGTAGATCAGATATGAATGTACGGAAGCTATCCCAGTCAGCAATAGAGTATCGATATACAGTACGGTGGAGAGGTACGTCTGAAGGCTTATTGTATAGCCGCTTCCCTCTTCCTCTGCATCTTGCCACCTCATTTCCCCTCGGCCTATTGTCAAAGATTTGCGATGCCTTGTTATTCTTTTCGATGTGTTCTTCTCCGGGTGCTTTTATATCTGACAATTTGTTCACACAAAAACGCCCCTTATATATAAAACCAGAAGGCGTTTACACTTAACTTATTCGCGCATTTCTTGCTCAGACGCGATTTAAAACTGTGACGGAAGATTTAATTGAGGAGCAGATACACACTCCTTTCTCCGAATACACTGATTGTTGCTATGCTTTTTTTAATGAGTCTGTGCTTAATTAAAATAAGCATGAAAGTTATAATTATTGATTTAAATATGAATCTAATTGACATGCAGTTAAACACATATAATTTGTTAAGGCAATATCATATTACTAAGGCAATATCATCAAATACATTAATGACAGGAGCGGCCAAGTAGTTTAAGAAATCAATATATTAATCATGCAATGATTCTAGTTTATATGATGATTGGATGTGTAACAGAAATCAATTAAAGATGTGCGTAAAAGATTCTCTTTTTAAACATTACGTTGAAAGATGTTTTATATTGAGTTATAACATTAATCGCTCACGGCGCATTTTTACTGGACTTGAATGTGAATGGCTAAAAAGCATTATATACTTATTAAAAAGTGGAAGCCAAGGACAAAACTAAGTATTATATTTCGAACGGACGTTTCCCTCTATTCATCAAAATGTCGCTGCTTAGGCGTGTAATATTATTAAAAATAATCACATTGATAAAATAAGGTAATTATCGGAGGATGGAAAAATAACGTAATAGAGATGGAAAGTTAATATTCTTTATGATGCGGAGAAATATAAAATAATACGCGTATTTTATTCAATTGCTTATTTATCACCAGTTTTTTGGAATATGCCGGAGCAACAACGCGTAGTCTTGCTTATAATCGAATTAGAAAATATTTTATTATTTTCATTATTTAAAAGTAAATTGTTAGATGATGAACATTATTATTATTTCGTAAACTATTAGGTTGGAAAAGGGTATGCGAAAACTATATTCGTAAAATAATGGATTTTATTGTAAAATACGTTGGTTCACTCAGAAACAATGACAAGGAACAAATCCGGTGGACATAAGAAGATTGGGTTTTTCATATAATGATACAAACAATAAACTGGGCTATAAAAACGTGACTGAAAGTAGCTACTGAGTCTCTGTGTGGTTGAAAAACGTCAACACCATTTTTTTTACACAGGAATCATCATTTATCAATGGCCGGATGCCACTTGGGGATATAGTTAATGGGTATACATTAGTCAAGGTTATTATAGCGTGATAAACATAAGTAGTTGAATTTTTGTAAGTTGGATTACTTAGGGGACAGTTCATAAAACAATTGTTTACGTTGGACTTGAACACAATCAGATTGTAGTCAGCTGAGAAGAAGGCGATCGGAATAAAGTTCCACGAGCTTGCAGTTCTTAGACTGAAGCTTTGTTCGTGGAATCTACATTTTGATCTCGGCACAGACAAAGAGTGTGGGAAATTATTAATAGTGTTTTTCGTTTGGCGAGGTCGACATAGATTGAAGCTCAGATGAGTACTTGCCATGACAATGCCTATAAAGCAGAGACAGGCTCGTAATGTCTCTTCTGTGGGAAAGAGATTGCAGGGAAGAGAAAAAGGCACTCCCACTAAGCTACGGAGTATATTTTGAACTCCGTTAATTCAGAAGACGGTGATTCTAGCAGCTCCTTCTCAAATGTGGCAACAGTACTCAATCATTGGCAGTACCTGTTTTATATAGGTAGAGTATTGCATCAGGAATGATATATCTGCTGGAGCAGTAGAATCGTCCCACCATTTCTCCAGCTACCATAGCACTGGATTGTATATACGTGCTATATTGCATGTCAGGAGTAATGGTAAAGCCCAGAAGCTATCAAAATGTGAAGCCTCAAAACGAGAGCCATTACTTCAATTGATACCAGATACTCATCAGAGCGTAGATGCTGTAGGAATAGAAGCTTGGTTTTACATGCATTAACAGAAAGCAGCCACATATTTCCCCATTGTACCACATGTTCAAGATCAGAGGAGAGAGAATCAGAGAGAACTTCGTCGTTTACTGTCTACGATGTGCTACCATAAATGGGAGATCCTCGGCATAAATATCTAAGAATGATGTAAGGATGTGATTTGGAAGATCCTTAATGTAGCTCAGGAAGAGAGTTGACCCAGGATTGACCCGTGAAAGATTCTAGCATTAATATTGAGAACTTCTGATTTCTGTCCATCAACCACTACTCTTATGAACCTATCAGAGAGAGATGATTTACATAGATACTTAGGAGATATACAGATACAAACAGCAAGTTGGTGTCAGATGATAGACATGGGCGGTCCTCAGATTGTAGATGGTTTCAATGTCAAGGTCAGAACTAACAATAGTCAGAATTAGCGTTGCAATCTCCAAAAGAAAAGACTCTGGAATAAAATGTTGCCTAAAATAAAACCCAAGGAATTGTCATTTGCTTAAGAAGTATTCTTTAAATTTTACGCTGCGCAAGATCAAGGATGGACCAGATGGGTTTCCGATCGGACGAATTTGCATCCCAAATAAGTGGTATGTGCCCTTTGTGTGGTAACGATATTTATGTGTAATCTTTGCTGTGCCATATCCTGTAATTAAATGTACATACACACTGAACTAATACTGTATTAGATTATTACAATGCTTGATCGTTATAAACTAACGCACGTGTAGACGGACGCTACATATATGGCTGTGACATGTATATACAAACGAATATACACGGTATACACACATAAATTAGAATATTTTATACTACTAAACAATAAATAAATATAAAAGCGTCTATATAAATACTATACAATAGTGGCTTTATACCGATGACAATACATGTATTATTGATTGGTTATATGATAATGTAACACGGCGATTTGGTACGTGAAGGTCATAGGCTCTTCACAATGGAACGTAAAAGACGTGGTCTACCATTTACACACAAACGACGTCAGGAATAAAAGAGAACAAAACAACTAACAAATTAATATTAAATAGTTGAAAAAAAAATAACTCACTTCGCACACGGAAAAGTCTTTACATAAGAATTAAGAAACGATGATATGCCTCGATTTGTGATCTAGCTGTAAAGGCAAGACAAAATGTATTAACACACAGATACACTGCGAAAACAAAGAATAAACGAAACACACTATAACAACAAAAAGATAAAAATGATAAATGTTATACAGCGCAAATGTATCGTTTTCATGAGAATTGTTGCCAAAACATTTAATGTTTCTTTAACAAAATTTTTTGTATCACTCCAATTATTTCTATTGTAAAAAGGAAAAACTGACTAATATTTTGCTTCAGCATACATTCCAAACACTTTTTTAATTTTGTTGTAAAATTGAACGCATTCTTGTTTATTTTGTAGTCCCCCCCCTTTTTTTAGTGTTTTGGAAAAAATAACATTATTGAATGTTGCGTTATATGTGATGTAATGTGATGACGTAAAACATCTGTTCATATTTTGTAATAGAAGTCGTTTTTTGTTTGGTTTTCTTCAAAGAAGGAAACACACTGAACTTGTTTATTTTTATTCATTATGTTATGAAATTTTATATGGGCTTGTCATATAAAATTTAAATACGTGATGAGAGATTGAAACGCTGATGTTATTAGCTAATAAAAACACTATTGAAGGTTAAATTAGATTTTCTTAAACGTATACGAAGCATATTGAATTAGAATTTTTAGATATGGGTAGTAGGAAGATAAACTTGCCTACGAAGTTAAATATATATTTTTAGGAGTGTTCGACAAAGTATTTCTGTCATGATTTTTTCCAATTCGAGTAGATCAGTAATAAAGCACAAGGAGTTTTTCTTTAATAGGAGTAACTATATTATTTCTTTCAAATTGGAATCCATTAAGATGAGTATTATTTATTAGTTTTTTTTTTATTGCGGCCTATTAACCTAATCTTTTGCTTATTCGTCGCGGTTACAACCAGACGAAGACCAGAGGAATAATCAGCCGAAACGTCGTTAAACGGCCAAGAAAAAGATAAGGATAATAGTCCGCAATAAATTAATATTAAAAAAAAATTAAGAGCAACTACTTATCAAAATCCGGAGGCCACGCGAGGATAAGGGTTAATGGATGTCCAGTAGTAAATGGGATTATGGCGTAGTAATCTTATGAAGTGGAAATTTTGTAAATTGGATTATAAGGAGGAGGGTTCATCAAGAACTTGTTTACGTTGGATTTGAAGAAAATCAAATTCTAGTAAGCAGGAAAGCAGGCTAACGGAGGTGATCTCCACAGGCGTGCAGTTTTAAGAAAGGATCTTTGTTCATGGAATCTACGTTTAGGTTTAGTTAGAGAGAAAGAGTGGGGGAAATTATTGAAAGTGGTTTTGGCTAGACGAATATTTCCATTGGAAGTTTGGCGAGAGGGGACCATAGATTAGAGATCAGACGAGCGCTTGCTATGAAAATAACGATAAAGCAGAGTGAGGCTCGCAACGTTTCATCCGTTGGAAAGAGGTTGCAGGGAAAAGAAAAAGAAAACCTGCACCAAGCCACGAATCTATTTTGAACTTTGCCAAGGAAACTAAGCTGCTTCTTGAAGGCTCCTGCCCAGATGTGGAAAAAAGTGCTCCATCCATGGGCGTATCTGGCTTTTATATAGGTAAAGATTTGCATCAGGAGTGAAGTATTTACTGGAGCGGCAGAACGATCCCGCCATTTTTCCAGCGACCTTGGCAACGGATTTTATGTAAGTCTCCCATTTAAGATCAGGATAAAGGTCAAGCCCAGAAACTTGTCAAAATAAGGATCCTCCCTAAAATGACAGCTTTTCATTTCAATTGATGTCAGATGGGGACCAGAGCGGTCAAATAGAAAAGAAAGGTTAAAATAGACCGTCGATATATAACAACTCAAGCAGGGGGTTAGTCTTAAAGTAGAATGATAGTATAAAAATAATATTGTGTTAAATTTCAGAGAAGTGTGAATGTAGGACAGCCCTGTTTGGAATTTTGGCCGTTCTGGCAGAATTGAAAAAACCCACACAGGTACTGATATTAGCTAGAAATTATTTGTGTACTCTGTTACTGCCCACACAAGGAAAACGGGTTAAATTTGTTGGATTGATGCTTTCTCGGAGTCTCTATATAGTTATGAAAATCCAAGCATTAAAAAGTTTAGTGAATCGGAATTGTTGCAGGTATCTTGTATAATTAGAATCTGACCAGTAAATATTGTAAGTTGGAATTTTCTGTACTGACCCCGGAACGTAGCCTGAAACACATAGGAATGTCGTACAATAATATCAGTAAAATACAGACAGAACCCAAAATATTAGAAACACCTAGGTACGAGAGAGGTTCAGAAAGCGGACGAGTCGTCGTGTTTGGTGGCGAGGATAATGGGGCGCCACTTGTTACGGAAAAAAGTGACACGATTAAACAGCGGACAATGATCATAGAATAGTCGTAAAGATAGGGTGTGACCTTCTTTGTCGGAGGGGTGTTACAACTTACAAAATAAAAAGATAGTGGACACAGGATAATGTACAGATATTTTGAAAAATGTGTAAATTTGTTTCGCTAAAATGGATAGTTGTAATGTTGTATCATGATGGGGAAAAATTGGGTTGCCCAGCTGGTGGTCGGTTAAAAAAACGATTATTATTATTATTATTATTATTATTATTATTATTATTATTATTATTAATATTATTATAATTATAATTATTATTATTATTATCATCATCATAATTATCATTATTGTTATTATTATTATCATTATTATTGTTATTATTGTTATTGTTATTATTATTATATTTTTATTATTAAAATAATGTGAGATAATAAGCATTATTATGATTTTGTTATCTGTAATGTATTCTGTAAAAAAGGTATGCAGAGAGAATATACGTAACAAATATTACAGGCTGTCAAATTGGAGAAGGGCTATGCTACTAAATATTAACGATTCATTGTGTTCCAGATGTATTTATGTTGCATTAATGCCTAAAGTTACATTTAAATAACACTTTTCTATTGTGCGGACTTTATTTTGCCTTCTCAATTTAAAGTTATTTTTTATAAAATTGACGTGAATACTGGAACATTTCAATTAAAAGTCAAATATGAAATAGTACAATTATATAAAATAAAATGTCAATCAAATGAGGTATAGTTTTTTAAACAATTGCATTAAATTTAGCTTAAATTTGCAGTTTAAAAAAAATTAAAAGTGCGGACTTCCTTTTTGCCGCTTATATATATATATATATATATATATATATATATATATATATATATATATATATATATATGAATGCATATAAGCATACAAAACTTTTATGCTTAATATATCGGTAATTATTTATTACCTATTATTTGGCTGAAGAATAAAAACTGAGAAACATTGATCAATGCTCATGAGGGTTTTTTTCTGATATCTCTATAATTTTACTTACTAACGCCGTACGATTTTAATGCCTTAATACATGCAGGTTTTCCCGTATTGTTAAAAAGTGCGTAATACATATCATTCGATGGGAGACAAAATGTACTTTTCATACTCGAACATTTTGTAGAAAAGTGAACCGCATAATTTTATACTTGGAATCATGCCACGGGATCTTAAAGTGCTACTTGTTAAAGTTTTGTTACGTAAATTGCAAGATTATCTCCATTCTTCCTAGTTTTTATTTTGTGTGTGTTTTTCAAATATGGGTGTATGAGAAAAGTACTCTGAAAAAGAAAACATAATGTCGAGGAAGGTAAAAGAAATACACCGTAGGGCAGCTGCCATTAAGTACAGTGGAGGAACGTACTTGCTTACGCGAGCTTAAATTGGTATTCATATAGAAGCCGCATGAGATAACGAAACATTTTGAAAATTATAAATCAAAGTTTACGAACACTTCTAATACTAACAAAAAAATAAAAAAACACTAAGATTTCAGCAACGAGATTTCTTCAGTTAAGTAAAACAATAACAGTCAGTTGAACGATATCTATGTGTATATTTCTCTCTCTTTCTTTCTATTTATTTATCTATCTATCTATCTATATCTATATATATATGTGTGTGTGTGTGTCTGTGTGTACATGCATATATATATATATATATATATATATATTTAAAGATAGATATATGCGAACACACATACGTATATATTCCTATAACAATAACTATTTATTTGTTCTTTGTTGAAACACGCACCCACGCCCACCCCCACCCCCACACACATACCCACACAAATATATATATATATATATATATATATATATATATATATATATATATATATATATATATATATTTAATGATCGATATGGCGTCCCTGTATATAATCTATATATATATATATATATATATATATATATAGAGAGAGAGAGAGAGAGGGAGAGGGAGAGAGATAGAAAAAGAGGCACACATGTACAAACACACACACACACACACATATATATATATATATATATATATATATATGCGTATATATTTATATGTAATTTAACTGAATAAAGCAGTATTTTATTTTAATAGATAACATAATGTTCGTAATAGATAGCCGAATAGTGCGACATCATTGCTAAAATATTTTTTTCTTTAAAGACGCTACGTTAATAATAATATACGCACTACAATTTAGAAAGTTTTTTTTTTATTGGCAACACAATGCGTATGGTTGTTTCCGTCTCCCTTTGTGTTAGCATAAGGAAATATAATCGTCCATCTAATTATGGCTTTCCCAGCTTAAAAATAAATTGAATAAGCCCCTAGAAAAAAAATAAGAATATTTTAAAATGTTCACAGCCGACGGATGGTTAAAACATCAAGTATTTATTTGATTTATTAAGTATTCAATGTATATTTTTGAACAAACATTTTCTTTCTTAAAAACTTTGCTTAGGATGAGGCAGGATAATGTGTATTGAGAAAAATCAATTATAATGTCACATATATGTAATCAATGTTATTACACGGTCTGATTAGTTTCAATTTAGCACACACACCTGACCTGATATAGAGAAATGGATGCTATTTCTTGATTCTGCAGTGCAAAAATACCATAAATCACTTGTAGAAATCTAGACAGCATTCACAAAGAAAACATGGCTGTTCAGTGTAATTACATCCTTAAATAGTATCGGCTATGGACTCCAACCATTTTAGGGCTAGGCTTTAATTAATATGTAAAAACAATGCTATTTCCTTCATGGTAGTTATACTTGTACGGAAATCATTTCATAGCCAATATCTTTATTGATTAGTAACTAAACCGAAGGGAGAGTCGCAAGGATACAAAATGGCCCCGATACACGATTAACTAATAATAACCCTTACTAAAAACCGGCTGGTCCTGGATATGACCTTAAACTATATCCAGTGGTGAGGCCCCAGTTTGCGGGCGTTGGGGAGTGTAGAGCCACCCTTTAATTGCCATTGCTCCCAGGTCCACTCTGACCCGGAGTGGTAGTACCTCTTAGGGTCCCAAATATATGTTAAATAGAGATAGAAAACAACAAATATATTCTACTAAAAAAAAAAATCTTCCAAATATTTGGATTCGGCATTAAATAACCTGAAAAGGGCTGATGTGCCGTAAAACAAAGACAACCAAACCAACCAAACCAACCAAACCTAAAAACCGGCACACCTTTAGTAAATATCTGTGCTTAGCGAAAAACGTTGAATAATAGGCTAACATAAATAACTTTACTACCGCGTAAAACTTAACTAAACGTTCTAAAACACAATATACCAATAACTGGAAAAAGGAGTGTGCTTTGCATAATTACAAGCACTCAAAACGGCAAGCGTAAATAATCTATGTGGCTAACATCTTTATAAATAAAGTTCGAATGTATACTTCATTATCGTAAAGAAGCGTTATATAAAGAAAACAAACACAGTTTGATTTTAAACAATAACTAAGTACTCTAATCAGACCTTTCCCCAATATAAACATATGCTTGCGAGTATATAAATATTTCAATGTAAACGATCTGGAGAACCGTTCCCTATGATGAAGCATATAAAAATAGTAAATATCCTTATTCGGACGAATACGTAAACAACAAAAATGAAAGAATGGCAACCAACGAAAGTAGCTTTATATATATATAGAAACAAGACATCAAACGCGTAAACATGAAAAATATAGTTTCCATCATTTAATCACATAGATATTGGTTCACTGATTATTAGTTTTATCATGAATATGCATATTATATTAAAATAAATAAGCAATAAGTAAAGACGATAAATAAAAGATCGAATAAAAACAGGAATAAAATGAATACATAAATATAGATTATCAATAAAATAGATAGAAAATGAATATGCATCCCGTATAGATAGAAAAAAACATCTTGAAAGTCTTGAAATAGAGAAACCGCGCTGGCGAGGATATTAGATTACTTCAGATCTAGTTTGAAATGAGACCGATATCTCCCCGACTATCATAGTCTAATGAAGTCAAATCGTATTTCCATTCTCTTTCCCTCCACTACTTTCTCTTTTGTGGCTATTATCAGGTGATTTTTTTAGTCGCAATATCTGTAATACTTATAAATCATCCGTGTAGCTGCTTTTTTTCCCATATATTTCTTGTTCTATAGTTTTCTGGCTTGTTTGTTTCTTTCGGCATCTCTCTCTGAAAGTATTATTCTTTCGATATTCTGTATAATGCATTTTAATTATTTTTCGTGTTATTAACGCAGTATTCTTTACAAATAAGCCTCTACCTTCGTCTTTTCGTTTAACACAGAGAAGCTTACTATCATGATTTAGATTTAGTGCACTGTGTATTATCATAGGTTTTCTGATCTTCATGTTACGGTACGTCAGTTCTTTTCTGGCCAACCTATACGGGCAAGAGCCTTTACTAGTTACGCCCTATGTGTGTATTCCTTTTACTATTTTCTACGGCATAGATTAGTTTCCAGAAGTTTTCTTGTTCATCTAAGATATGTCATTCCAAGTTTCTCTCTTATTTATATTGCTCGGATTGTGCCTGCTTCTAGAACTCCCAGATATTTGTAGCTATCATGTTCAGCTAGTGTACTTATCTCAGTAATTTTAGTTGGGTAGTTCTATACCTTCGATTGTTTCCTCATAGTCAGCAGTGCACATTTTTTTCATACCGAATACCATTCGGATAATGTGGCTGAAGTTTCTGACTGTGTTTATTTGCATCTCCAGTTCTATCTTTGTTTTTCCAACAGTTAAATTCATCCATGTATATGAGGTGGTTCATTATTTCCTTTATATTAGTGATTTGTATCTGGCATGGAATTGTATTAGGATATTGATTAGGGGCAGCATTGCTATGATTAACAATAGTTGTAATAGGGAACATATTGGAACTTTCCTATTTTATCATCATCCCCGTGGTATATTGTCCATCGGCTTACACTTCAAATCTCTATTTTTTTCATTACATTTTCTATTATATTCGTCATCTTGCTTAGTATTTTGTACATTTTCTGTCATTCTATTATCTATGTTCCTTTTTCCAAGTGTTTTTGCCCCAGCATGGTTCTACCTTGGGTTAATAATTCTGGTAAATCTGCTCTATAACTATCTACTTTCATGTTCAGAAACAGTGTTTTATGTCGTGCTGTGAATGTTTAATACTAGGACTCCTGTATTCTTCCGTGGCCGGGTGCTCTCCATTTGCGAATGTGTTTAGGTTTGTCGTGAGTGTTTTCATGCGCATGTTCTTTTTCTGTCCTTTTCTTGTTTTTCTGTGACCCTTCTTTCAAGTCTTTCAGACATTCGGCATACCCATTATCATTATGCCGTTATGTCCACATGAGGTCCCTAGTGTTTTGTTTCTATTAGGCCCGGCAAGCATGGGTTACCATAATAGCAGGAGTAGAACGTGAAGATGTCGGCATAGTAGAACGACAATCTTTGGAGAAATGACCGAGTTTACCAGAGTTTCGACATACCTTATCGCGTGCAAGACAATGGTGGCGATCATCCTTAAAGAGACGTCTCCGTCCACAGTTGTAACACTTGCCATGAGGAGAAAGGGCAGCAGAAAACTGTACAGCGTCACACTCCATAGGAAAATCATTAGAGTCAGAAATTTTACTAATAGTGACCTCCTAAGCAGGATCAGTATACACATTGTTAGTTTTAATAGAAGTAGTACTAGTAGCAGCGGCTGCCTCAATCGGGGAAGCGTATGATTCAGCACGAAAGTGAGCTTGTTCTAAAGCCCTAGCACATAGCCTCTTGGAGAATTAGCGTATCAGTTTTAAGTAGTCTAGCACGTATTACTGAGGAGCGGAGACCACGTAAAAATGTCATCACGGACAGAGTCATTCGCGTAAGTATTAGCAGTAACGTCTTTAAAGTAACAGTTAGCGGCAATCATTTCAAGGCCTGAAGATATTGGTCGAAATACTCGTTTTCTTGTTGCAGACCCATGAAAATCAGATGCATAGCATGTATAACGCGTAGAGACTTGTCGTAAACACCTGTCAGTAATTCGAGACCGTGTTCAAATCCTGAACGACCCTCGATAACGTCAGCAACGGTGGGGCCGATGTTTAAACAAAGAACTTCGAACTTATCAGGATTTAAAAAAAGCAATATTTTATAAATAGTAATTAAAGTTACAATATCACAATCTCCAAAGCTTGCTAGTCTGAAGGTCTTCCGGGGATACGTAAAATTTGTCCAAACGAATGATCTTCTCTATGAGGGAAATGAAACTGTGTTCAATAAATCGTAGCATTGTAAGTAAATGAAGACGCACAACAACACTTCTTTCCAAGGCTTTAATGGACAAAATTCACAGCTACTAAAGTAAGAGAGAAAGGACTCAGTCTTTTAAAGAAAAGGGGCAACGTGCAACATCACGTGGCAAGAAACTGAATTTGCATATGTATTTTTTCATTTGTAAGAACATAACAATTTAAACAAACATATTTAAAACAGTAAGAACAAAACAATTTAAATGAAAATATAACACAGACTCACTTCTTATCCTGGCTTTATGAGTTCATTTTTCCCCCGTTTTTCCCCCTTTTAAAACATAATACATACTACCGTGACAAATTAAATTGTTTTTCGTCTGTAAACGTGTCTGTCGAAGTGTATTTAAAGCTTGTTCGCCTTCTCTGTTTAATATTCTATTTTTTTTCATTCTTAGCTCTTTAAGGAGGGCAGCATTTCTTCATAATTTGCTTCATGTTTTCTACTTCAGCTTGTTCATTCTTGTTTAATTATGTTGTTTCTCGGTTTGCATTTTTCGTGTCCGAGTCTTGCAGGTTTTATACATCTAGAGATTTTATGCGTGGGATTCCAGCGTGTGGTTTTTCTTGGCCCCTTTTATCATTTGTATTTTGTTGTATTTCACTCAGTTCTAGATGTGAAAGACAAACCCGTTTCATAATAAGAGACGTCTGCAATTCTGTCTTCTGATGTGTCACTGGACATGCTCCATGATTCGTTCAGTTGTATTTAGCTTTCGAATTTCGTAATGTGGTCATTACTGCTTGCATTAGTGTAATTTTAAATTAACAATGGGTAATTTAAAGAATACATCATTATGGATAAGCAATTGAAATGTTTTAAACTATTATTTTTATTTCATTTATATTCATCGATTATTGAGTTGCATAGGCAATTCAACGATAAGAATAAACTAGTTTCCGGTGGTCGCAATGACAACAGCGTTGTGTATCTTTAGTGGTAGAAATAAGGTAGAATTTCATTATTTTAACAAAACGTTTTACAAGACCTTTTTTGTATTGAACTTAAATATTTATACATTATAGTCGGCTTGGAAGCTAGCCAGCTTTAATGGGGTACGCAGGGAAACATTTCAAGGCAAAGACATTTTTTCATGAAATTTGTGTTGGGATTTAGTCACAGATAGAAAGGGCGGGAGCCTGTTGACAAGGGTGGTAGCCGCACAAGTTCTTTTTGTTAAAGTTATGCAAGAGGTGACTATACTATGATAAAACGATCTTAGTCCGCAACGTCTCTTCTCTGGGAAGCGGTTGCAGACACAGGGAAAAGAGCGTCCGTTTCTAGGTTAAAAAACTCTCTCTCTGTCAAAACCTGATAAATTTCGAGTGGCACCTTTCCAGGTGTGTCAATATGCTTGTAAAGAAAAATATTTTATAGCTTACAAGCTAAGTTATTTCTTAAAATATTTATTTATTAAAAGTGTACTGGAATTAAACTTCTGAGTTTAATTGATTCAGATAAAAGGGAAACGTAAGGGCATCAAATTCTGAATATATTGTCCGCATGAAAAGAAACACATTTTTGTTTTCAAATTTTATTCCTTTCATATGGAAGAGCAAATATTATAAAATCTGTTCCGTCTGGAAAATTTATTAACAAAGTACTTCCCTGCGATGAATTCAGATATAACCGCAGCATATGTTGAAAATATTGTTATACATATAAATGGTAATAGTTTATTTCGTTTATATGTATGATATATGTATATATATATATATGTGTGTGTGTGTGTATATATATATATGTGTGTGTGTGTATATATATATATATGGGGGCGAGTGGGTATGTGTGCATCTTCTTGACAGGCATAAAGCATTCTAATCATATTTCAACTGAAGAACCTTCAGTGTTCAATATCTGCCGTTGAGGGATATATTTATGATCTGAACTTATTTTCCTCCACATGATTTAAGTATAACTGGTTTCGATTCCGTATTTTATCATTTGCATAAATCAATGTACATTATTCTGGAATTATAGTGGAACTGATTACAATTATGTATGGAGACATTCATATCAGTTGGGGCTAAGTCAAGGTGGAAGAGTTCATGATAAAAAATAAGTGCTTGGTTTTCAATGTGTTAAACTTAACTGATTATCTATTGCCCAATTATCTTACCTGCTGAAGTTCGGGTAAATAGAGCCAGAGTTCCTTGTCAGAATTGGACTCTATCACATTGCCATATATCGTTATGTTGTATGTGTCAAGGAATGAACTCGGATTGTGATTTAGGAAATCAATGATGAATTGTAAAAAACAGAGTTGGGCGCAAACGTTATTCTTTAGGAATGCGAGCATAACTTTCGTCACAAATTATTACTTACATAAATCTATTAGCACGAGAAATACAATGATTTTGATGATATTTCTCGATATTACATAACTTTAAATCTTACGATATAGACTTGCTTGCTTAACTCCCTCTAATATGTGTTTTTGTTTATTTTTTTTGTTACATTGTAAACAAAAAAACACTCACGTGTTACTTTTCCTACTTGTCGGTGTGATGTCAATAAATCCAACATGACTATTCCTTGATCTGCTGTCCAAAGTTGAACATTAAAGTTTGCCACTCTGCTCTCTAAACTCTTGAGTTCAATGTGCGACTCTCTGCTCACAAGACTTGTTTCTTCAACGAATATATCTTAACTTCACAGTCTGTCGAAACTCGTACCTGTTTTTTTCTAACGAGAGTATTACATATGCACATTACGATACTACCATGACAAACTAGTAGTCGTATAAATAGAACAACTGCCTTTATTTTTTTCATTCTTTCCGACTGACCAAGTCATCGCTATGGTTTCCTCATCTTACTCATCTCTTAGTCTACCCCATCAACATAATGTCAAGAACTGTGTACAGTAATCGTACTTTTTTTTATTATGTTATGTACCGGGCCTAAGCTGTGGAAGAAATAGCTCCTCTTCAATTTTTGTTAAAATTGGAACGTCAGATAGTTCTGTTAATTATTTTACTGTAGATTGTCGCCACTGGAACTTAAAGAGCGCCAAATGATGTACTATCCTCTCAGGATGTCCAGCTTTTTGGGCCATGATTAACCAAAATCCTGCTTCGACAGGTGATATCCCTTCCCTTTTTACAATGCGTTTTTAGTTCTATAACATTTTTATATAAAAAAGATAGTTTCGTTCTGCTGCTTAATAATGATGCCTACAATTCCATTTATTTGACTTTTCTGAAATTTCTCAGAACGGAATGCCGCTTCATTGTCGATTAGACTTCTTCTACTGGTCCATGCTCAAAAACTATGTTTCAATTACCTGACATGTATTTTTTTTTTTGCTCGAATCTTTCTCCTAATGGAAAATCTCGCTTGGGGAAAACCGAAACTTACCCGAATAGCACAAGTTTCATGCTGTTGTTTTTTTCCTCTGAGAAAAGTTAAAATGCCGACGTCGCATTTATATGTATAATGGTTATGCTACATAACATGTGAGATATGAAAATTAGAGGCGACGGAGTTTATTGAACGGGTATAAAAGAGGAAGAAAAAGAAACGCAGGCGAGTGGGAAGACATTGTGTTGGGAGCACGCGTGTCGAAATGAAACTATTGCAATTAAATCAGAAAAGACGGAACAACAAATTTGACGCGATTCAAATACTGTAGAAACTATGTCGGCCTTTTATATCAACTTTCGGTCGTGGAAACCAAGATGTTTGATGTCCACTTAATTCCGGAAATTAGTGTTGCTGCCACCGATATGTCCATTATCGAGTGGATTGAAAATGTGGAGCTTATGTGTGAGATTTGCATCATGGAAAATGTTAAGCGCGGCCTACCATTGAGAGTTGAGGTGGAGCTCTGGCCATATACAGGCAACTTAGTATGGAGCAGAAAGCCGATGCAGGACATATAAAACAAGCCTTATAACCGCGTATGCTACTGATGCATTTAATTCATATGACTAGTTGGTCACTCGACAAATTCGTCGAGAGTCGACCAGTTTATTGCTGAACTGCGACGTCTGGCCTGGTTGGTTGGGGGACGGTTGCCCGAATGTTGCTTACGTGTGCATTCGGGTTCTGAATTACCGCAAAATGTTAAACATGTATTACGTGATTCATTCCGAGGAGTCTCACAACAAAGTTCAATATACACAGATTGTATCAATATGTCCGACGAGTCGCACAACAAAGATCGCTCTACACAGGTTAAACTTTTCCGCTCACTCCCCCAGCAACCTCCTTTTATGGTGCCAGAATACTTCAAAATCGCGTGTGAGACGCGATTTTTTGAGAACAGTTCGAGACCGTGGACATTAAAAAAAACACGGACACCATCTTGAATCTTTTCGTTTTTCCTTCTCGGCCCGCACTACGGAAAGACCCTAGCAGGTTTCTGCCGTAAATCTTCTCTATTTTCCCCATAAGCACATAAAATGTTGGACCAAAAGCCCTATTTACCACCTCATATTTAAATTGTTATTTTTTTTCTCTCTCAGTTTAGGTGTACGCTTGTAGCACAATCTTCTCCTTTTATCTCAACGTTACCATTTTCATCGACAATAAATTCTCCAAGTTGATAGATAATATCAGCTCCACTATAATATCGGCACTGTCGACCATTTTTTGCAGCGCAATTACCTCGGCCCTCAGCAGTCATTCACGTAGTTCTAATTTTACTGCACTAATATCTCTGCATACAAGCTTCTGTCCATCTTCTTGTGTGTCTCCACTCACTCGAAAGACCTGATAGAATTAGTGTGGTTCTCAGTCGGATATCATTTACTAACGCTCTATTTCCGCCGTAAGGTTGTAACCGCCGACTCATCGGTTGCTCCATTTTTCTTTCTATGTGGGGAGTAATTTGCCTGGTGCCTTGCTTCGCCACATCAATAACAAGTTATCATACATCGTGCTTACTGTATCTTTCCATACTAGGTCCCTTACACAAAATAGCATTCACCCGTAAACGGTTTCCTTATCCTCGGTCGTCTATCAACCTCTCTATGTTCTTTGTCAGTTCTCGTTTCGCAATTGCTGTCACTTTCGGAATCCGTGTGGTCTTTCGGAATCCGTGGCGTCTGAAATTTGTTCGCTAATCCGCAATTCTTTAAATTTGGTAACTGCTGTAGATCCGCAGAAATACTTTCCGGGAATCCATTCATATAAGTGAGCCTCACGATTTGCTCTCGACCAGTTCTCTCAAAAAACAGGTATGTACTCATTTTTAAAATATTGCATTTGGTAACATGTCAGATAATATATTCCAAAACCTTATAAGACTATCAGCATGGTCTACGCACTGGCACAGATGATAAATTATGCACCTATTCCAAACTAAACCATTTAATCCTTATATTCAAAAGACATTGCTCTAGAGTCATTCTGTATATCAGCTTTAGATTTCGCAAGAACGAAAGGGCACAGATTGCCAATCATTTGTGTGTTGTATTTTCTTATTATCAGAGTTGTTTACTATTTTTCAGTTTTATTACGAATTAAACCAATTTGCTTTTGGCACATTGGCGACTAATTGATCTGTAATTAGATGTTAAAAACTGATCTATGGTACATTGGAATACTGAACATGATTATTATTTTTTACACATTGTTGGAAGTCTTTAATATTTTAGGCACGAAAATACGTTGCTTCAAATCATTTTAACTCTAAAGCCGGTTATACCGGATGAAACGCCCATACGAACGATGAATATCCGTATTGATTTTTGTAATTTCTTTTGATTCAATCCGGCGGAGTTGTCTCGAATACATTATTCATTTGTGATCTCATGGCTGTTTACTCTTTTCCTTGTGATTTAATATGATTTTATGAAAATGTATTTTTAAGCACATAAGTATTACTTCGCTTAGAATCAATAAACGAACGGACATTTTCATGCATATTAAGTATCTACAGCCTCCGTTTACTTTATGTCGCAAATTCCCTAGGATTGTGGCATAAACACTTGAACATTTCACAAAGCTTCCTTTATCTCGATCTAATGCTATGCATGGTTTTTGTTAATTGCCAATTCTTTTTATCATCGCGTTATTGCGTTGTTTACTCTTAAAAATAAAACGTAGCCTTCGAAAAAGAAAGAAATAACCATGTTGCAAAATTGAGAACTATTTTGCGTGTAATTAGTAAGAGATTACTTTAAATTATTTCAATTCGAAAGTATTAAATGTATTTGTTAAATAATTTAAATCTAGAAGGGATCGGGTTATCTGATTTCATAGAAAACATTTCAGCTGTTCACAGAAGAGTTAAGGTTATTTTGCTTCCGTATGATGCATATATATTCCGTCAACCTTCAGTTGAGCAGGATACGTTTTTGACAGCATGTTTCTAAACAGTTAACAACAGTATAAACCCGAATCATACGATTTTTTTCATGCTCTATTTAAAAGAAGAATAATAAGCACTATACTGGCACACATAGATGATATCGATTATTTAAAAACGTATATGCATGTCATAAATGTATATCATAAGCAGATTAGTGTTACATATGAACCTTCTGAAATGGGATGAGTCAAATGACTAATATGATAATCAAAAGTGCACTCATCAACGAGAAAAACTCTTTTATTGTAAACAATCATATATAAGTTGACAGTATTTTCTGTCACATATTATTTCCACCAGAATGTACTTGTTATTCAAAATATACACGTGCGAATTTTAGAATGATTTAATTGTGCGATTATAAGATACTTCTCCGGGGAAAATTTTCACGTCTAATCCATAATTATAATAAATTACTATTGAAACTGAACAATACAAATATGAAGCAAAATAATCATCTTCCTTCTCCACAATTATGTTGAAGGCTTACAGCAAAGCTTACTGTACTCAAGCATCCGTTCTGCACTATCTGTGTGCTCTATTATGTTACTTGATAACATCTCAATTCAGCTTTTTAAACAGTCTGGTTACGTCATTTTTGTTTTCTTGGAATAACCGGCAATGATTTATGCTTGGAATTTTTTTAAAAAGCTAATAAAAAGATTATCAATACAGAGGTTTCCAAAACGATGTTTTTTTTTTTATCGACTGAAGATCGATTGTGTTGAATGTTTGTTAAAGGACTCGAATATTCAGAACACATCTACAATTAGAAAAAGTCAGATATTTTTCTAGTTGCATTTGGTTAAATATTGGTATTTAGCACATAACATTGCCCCAATGCAATTGTCTTATTCTTTCAGTTCGGGAAAAATAGGCCTTTTATTCGTCATGACTGAATGAAAAACATCGTCTTATATAACAAAAAAATTGAATATTCTTATTGTCCGCAAACGCATGACATGATGACGACTTTCATTAAGAGAAAAATGACTATGTTTCAATTTACTTACTTTTTAATTTAAAATGAGGAAAAGGTATTTAAATAGAGGTGAATTTATTTTCATATTTGATATCCAAATGGGTGAGTCAACAATTCCTCGATAGTCATGTTAATTATTACTGTTATTTCCAAATAATTTTATTGTTTGTAATCAATTTATTACTTTTGGACCCGTTCTTAGCAAGCGAAAATTAATGGCAACATGTAATAGGTATATTAATTTTTTTTTAATTGCTATTGTTTTTTTTTCGCCTGAACTGACACAGTTTCTATGTTATTTGTCTGAAATAAATCATTTCTAAGTTTTATATATCAGTTGTATTTTTAGTTGGGATTTAATACAATATCATGAAAATATATATTTTAGCGTCGAAAATATAAATAAACACAAAATTTACTATTTTTTATCTCAGTTTTAGACATTACGCCATCTTTAAATGGACAAATGTTTTCATATTGTTTCGTTTATTTTTCTGCTTACTATTAAAACAAGTACAGGAGAAAGTAAGCATGCGGTTGAATAATTTACAATTTTTACGTGTGTTTATAAGAGCTTCTTCAAAATCATTAGAATTAAAATTGCAAACCCAATTCGTTGAATAATATAAATCTTCGAGGCGGACAATAATGTCGGTGGTTTAGAAAATAGATTAGGTGAATTCAGTGTCTGGTTTACTTTTTAGATGAGTGTAATTGATACGAACAAGTGCACATTGTTTTTAAGAGATTTCGTATTTCCTTCTCATAAACAAAATACAAGATACCATGAATTTTATTTTATAAAGTAGTGTTAGAAGTAATATACAAGTAGAAATACATGCTGATTGTTCTTTTATAACGATCTAGTTTAAAAAAAAACATAAACCATTTGTCAGAGTTAGATAAAGAATATAATTATCATTAGCAATTCATCATATTAGAATGAAGCCATTGAGTTTAGAAGCGTGGTATCAAGTGATACTTTATTCTTTTGAGTGACTAACGTCCTAATCTTCTTATATTTATTATCTTATTATTTATTACAAGCCGGACCCGTGTGTCGGCATTTACCGAGTAGTTGTGTAAGACAGTTAAGTGTATAAAATATTAAATAATAATTATGAATTGCTAAATATATGTGTTCATGAAAATAAAATAATTAAACTATCAATTGTTTTATTCTGTTTTTTAATCTCACACCCAGCTATTCAGAAAGCATAAAAAATTAAGCAAAAAAAAAAGAAATAATTGCAACAAAAGTTATGTTACCTTGGTTCCATATTAGTTAAAAGAAAAAGGTTGGTTCTTTAGGAGCATATGACATTAATCCTCAGGATTTTCCGTCAATTATGGTTCGGATTAAGAAAAGGAAAGAAGTAGACGCTGACGATTTTCCAAAGAAACAAACCGAAAATAAATATATAAACATAACAATATAAAAGATAAACAAACTACTGAAAATTTATTAAGCATATACATATATATATATATATATAGATAGATAATTATTTTTTTACTATAATAATTAAATACCTACAGACACTAGTGTTTCATCCTTTCGGGATTCTTCAGTGCAGGGTGTCACGATTACTACCAATCGAACGATTCGAACCCCGCGACACGAGACATCTCTGGCTCGATTAGCGGAGGCCGTATCCATTCGGCTACTATTAACCGTGTGAAATAGCGTTGAATTTTAAACATTTTAATTTAAATGTTCATTACGTCAGACAGACAGTGATCAAATCGTTATACGATGATCTACGCATAAGAGCTAAATTGACCGACTTTTTTTAATTCAACGGAAAGTGCTCAACGATAAGAAACGAATTTCTTAAAGGGGCTGTCATAATTATTTTTTTTACTAAAATAATTAAATACCTACAGACACTAGTGTTTCATCCTTTCGGGATTCTTCAGTGCAGGGTGTCACGATTACTACCAGTCGAACGATTCGAACCCCGCGACACGGGACATCTCTGGCTCGATTAGCGGAGGCCGTATCCATTCGGCTACAATTAACCGTGTGAAGTAGCGTTGAATTTTAAACATTTTAATTTAAATGTTCATTACGTCAGACAGACAGTGATCAAATCGTTATACGATGATCTACGCATAAGAGCTAAATTGACCGACTTTTTTTTAATTCAACGGAAAGTGCTCAACGATAAGAAACGAATTTCTTAAAGGGGCTGTCATAATATATATATATATATATATATATATATATATATATATATATATATATATATATATATATATATGTATGTATATTTGCCAGAAATGTTGCATTTTCTAATGTTTATTTACTTTTATGATTTATGTTGCATTTTCCCGATTTTCAGGATCGTTATAATCGTAGTATAAACATCCCCAACTTTACCATGTAAAGATGTGCTTTCGGAATAAATTCTCCAACCTCCAGAGCCGTTTTTAACATGGATATGTTATGGGTGTTTATTCCGAAAGAGACTTTAAACTTCTAGATATCAGCGTTATTTGTAGTACGATGGGTACTGTCGTATAAAAAATGCTCATTTTTTTAATAAGCAAAAGTTCTTCCTTTTTTTTAAAGAGAGGTATTTTTATACTTGGTTTTGTTTTCAGTAAAAGATGAATACTGTTTGGTACTTTGTTGATTTATTTTCAGATGTAAAATTAATATTTTGTGTTACTTACGCACTTATGTTACCGTGATTAAATAAAATGAGTAGGGAGGCCGTACTTTCCATTAACATTTTAATAAAAAAGGAATGATGAACGTGAAGGTAAGTTAAAATACTATTTCAAAAGTGGCGCAGTAACATAAGCACCTGGCTATCTAATTTTTTTAATTGTCATAGATGGTTAGATTAAAGTGCGGTATATATTGGAGAAAAATAGTATGATAGGTACAGTTGTAAAAAAACCCACATTTTTTAATAAGCTTTTATTTTCACTGGAATTGAATGGGTTAAAGAGGCTGTTTTGTACGTATAATGTAAGCTCACCCAACAAGATATCATAAAACTACAAGTTTAAGTAAAAATACTATTTTAAAAAAGAGCGCGGAAACATAACTACATAAACACGAATTTTTATTCATCATTTTTAGTACTTTGGTTTTTCTTTATCTATAGAGTATGTATATTTTGGTACGTATCAACTTTGGTTACCGTGCTAAAATAAGAACGTAATTAATTATAAAGCCATTGTTTCTATATGTTATGTAAAACGTGACAGTACCCAGTAATGAAATAGATAAGTTCAAATATGATATTTGGAAAAGGATGGAATCGAACGCTGTCAGCAAGAGTTACAAGATAACAGAGATATTCAATTTAGGAATGTAGCGATTGTTCATTTCTTTCATCTATAACTGAATATTAAAAATGTCAGTTAAAACAATGGACAATACAACGTTGAAAATAATGCGTGACAAAAGAGGCTAGATTTTGAAATAATTAGGTGTTAAATTAAACAATTCATTTAGAATTTTCCTTATTGCTCGGCGTGATCATACATGCGTGTGGTTTGAACACGTGAATTACTCGCATTGTTTTGCCACGCTACTGACGTCATAAATGAAATGAATTTCAATATATGTTGATGGGTTTATATCAGGTAAGTTCCAAACAGAGGAGAGGGTCAGAGAGAGCAGTAAAGAAGACCGGATTCCCTTTGGTGCGAGGGGAAACAAGTCCATGTAATTGTAAAGGCTTGTAATTTTCCGTCATCAATCAACCACCTAGTATGAATTAAGAATTATCATTAACTCCGTAGACTTGTGTTGTCTTTATTATAACTGAAAGGTAAATTGTTTTTGTCTATCAACTGTGATTGAATTTTGTATATATCCCTCAAAGCAGTATATGTCCCCTACCACTATCGTTAAGTAATGATTCTCCCCCTCTGTGTTTACAAAAACCGTCCCATCATGTTTCTCCGCTCCGGATTTTAATAATATCCCAAGAATATAAATGTCTCAGCCTCGGTTATAAATGCATTCCCATCGTATTTCAACTGAAATATATATAAACACTCCGATATGCACACCAAACATGATGTCCTGAGCACCTGTTTTTGTTTATTTATCGGTGCATTCTCAGGTGAAATACCGTATTTATTTAGGAAAAATTGGATATTTTTTTTTTACTCTAAGAGAATTCGCACCAACAGTTGGTTTGTCGAATGCAGGCATAAGACTATTTTTATAAGAACAAGATTAATATTTTTTATTGATACAGTTAATAGTTTGGTGGATGTATAGGAATTTGTTATATATAGGAAATTTACACGGTAAGTTTTTTCTCAGCAAATATTATAAAATAAACGGATCCTCCTATCAGAAAATAACTAATTAAACATATTTTTAAACAAAAAACAACAGCAACATGTCGATTAAGCGATTTAACATTTGAACAATGCTCGACTTATTCGTGTCTTTTCGGTATTTTTTAAAGGAAGCCACTGTTTTATTATAGTAATACTTTTATGTGGTGTTTCTGGCGACTGGTCTCCCCGGGACTACCATAGCAAGACGTACGCGTTGCGTGTACCCAACAAAGTGTAGACATAAGATTAGGTTATATTTGAATAAAATTTTACGTGAATCGCCGTTCTGGAATTAAGGAATGCATAAAGTTGGTCAATCAGATCGCTGCGTAATGTTTACGCCGCAAGAGCAAGGAGTCAATCATTATCTTTATAGGCGTGGAGAAAGCATAACGATCGGTAATGTTCGGACAAAATAAGAGCGGTCGTCATTAGCTATGTAGATTTTAACCCTTGTGTATAATGTATCGGAATGATGGCGGGTTATTTAGAATAATTTTTTGTGCGACTCCCTGTAAATATTACTTGCATGAGAAAGTAACAACGGATAGACCTGAAATAGAAATTTACAGTAGCGACCAAATCGGAAGATATTTACACGTATCGATGGGGAAAGGATATGCAACTTATGCGGGAATACTATAATTTTAGGTGGCACCCGTGTTTTGAAAGCTACGAAATAATTCCTAAAGGGGAATTTCTGCAGCCAATTTTTTTTATATGGAGATGAGAAAACCGGAATATGAACGATAATGCCTTAAAGATATGGATAAATATGCAAGTTTTCTTCCCTAGCATGTAGATTATGTCACAATAGCATTTAAAGTGTTTTCGCAATCCTTTACCATTCTTTTTGTGAATCAGCAGTGGTATGGAGAAGTCCAACATTACTAGAAACAATATTAAGGTATACGGAGAGACCATACAGCAAGGGTAATCCATTTGTGTACTGACCTAGCCTAACGTTGTTTATTTTGAAATGAAAACCTGTATGTCAACGTGATTATGCTGTATACGATACACACACACATACACATATATATATATATATATATATATATATATATATATACCAACTTAATTTACTCACATAAAATTATTATACGAAAGTATAGATTTATGCATAAACTTTAAGTATTTACTTAAAAAGTGCTCAATACGTAGGTAGAGCTAGTTACTAAGTTATAAAATGCATATGGCGATTAAGCTACACTGAATATTCCGCGTTTCATCCACTCTAGGATGCTTTAGGCTTATTTGCATAAGCCTGAGGAATCCTAGAGTGGATGAAACGCGGAATATTCAGTGTAGCTTAATCGCCATATACATTTTATAACTTACTATATATATATATATATATATATATATATATATATATATATATATATATATATTTATATATATTTATATATATATATATATATACATGATTAAATGACTTACTGGCGAAGTGTTTTTTTTTACGAATGATAAAAAGTAATTTTTTGTGTAGTTTTAAATGTTAAAAAACTTCAAAGACTATATATATATATATATATATATATATATATATATATATACCGTAACTTTTAAACTATATTTTTGTTAGGGTATTTATTCGTATATATATATATATATACGAATAAATACCCTAACAAAAATATAGTTTAAAAGTTACGGTATTTGGAACACATATGTTGTGAGTCCGACACCTACTTACATTATGGACTCCTCAAGTACTACAAAAAGTGTGAGATAACACTCACAATAGGCAGTATTGAAATAGCGGTATATAAGCAGCAGTACTAGTAGTGCACATCGCGTACATCTGTCTATATTATATATCCCAGAATCGAAACCTCAGCTCGGAAATTATGCTATTCTTGTTAACTTTTTTGAAGTTCATCTTTCTTATGCCTAATTCGTTCCTCGTGTTCTATTTCCGTAATGCAAACGTTGGGTCTATACAAGCAAGGGACGCAATATGAAGAACAGCTTATATGCTCTCTTTCGTAAATATATATACCGTACTTTGGGGTAATGGTGCTAAATCGGGGAGTTATTGCGCCAATTAAGAAAAAGCCACCTTTATATGCGTTGTTGCCAAACGAACACTTTTAGATAGTTGGCGCGATTACCGCGGAATTGGCGCAATTACTTAAAGTACGGTATTTCAAATATAAACTTACACTTTCTAACATATCTATATATGCCTGTGGAATTGTCTTCCGTTTTCCTGCTTTCCAGCTGTCTATAATATGGTTGTCTTCAAGTCCAACGTGAACAGGTTTCTGATCAGCCGTTTCACTTAAGGTAAAAAATTTACCGAACTTCCATTACTATTGATTAGTATATTGTCCTTTTGACTACTCTACACTCTTTAACCCTTATCCTTCAGTGGCCTATCAGCCTTGATAAGTGGTGAAGCATATGTAAAAAATAAATAAATAAAAATAACAAAAACATGAATACGCGAAACTGACGCATAAGATCAAACGTTCGGCACATTGACATGCGAAAATGCAGATATCAGATTAGATATTAATTTAAAAAAAAAAAAACACATTTTTAGATTAATTTATTCCAGGTCCAAAATTAATCTCCAAAACAATTTTAAAGAAATGTAGAATGGATTTGAAATAAGAAATAATATAAAATAGTATATAGCAATACAATTAAAAAAGAGCCATTAAAATTAGGCTATCGTTTAAAGTCTGGGTAAATAATAAAAACATAACTGAAATTTCTTTTAAAATAGAGAAACATTAAAAACAAGCACCTGCTAAATCCAAGTAATTAAATAAATTCAAACGTGTTTCGTTTAGCATCTCGTGGTGAGGCAATGATTAACATCGCACATTTTTTTTTCACACTTTAATTTCCAACTTTGCCTCAAGGGTTCGGGTTTGATCCTCATACTTACCTACGAAACTTTTTTTTTTTATTTTAATGAGAAACGAAGAAGAGAAAATCTGAACAAGTGACAATAAGGAGAATAGAAAGGGGGAAATAAAATAACACGAGGGAAATAGATCAATACATTTTCTTCAGATTCAGGCTATCGTATGGTTGCTTGGGGGTTATTAATCAACGCTAGGCGTGTCAACAAATTTAGAATAAACTGAACATAAATTAAAAACAAATTTAAATTTAAATACAACAGCTGTGCCAAGTAGATTTATCA
Source organism: Euprymna scolopes (assembly GCF_053919585.1). NCBI lineage: Eukaryota > Metazoa > Mollusca > Cephalopoda > Sepiida > Sepiolidae > Euprymna > Euprymna scolopes. The sequence goes on along the minus strand of NC_136496.1, from coordinate 16,295,589 downwards.
GAAAAGAAACTTGGTCAGACATTCAGCCATGCTTTGCATGGAAAAAGGACTGAATTACTATACATAGCAGAAACACACAATGCTAAGAAAAACTAAAGCACACATATATGGCTAAATATATGTACGTACAATAAAGACAAGAAAATTAGGAAAAATATATATTAGTAAATGTTTATACATACGTCCGTACAACAAAGGTGCGTACACATGTACATATTATATACTCAAGCATAATATGCATATATATATATATATATATATATATATATATATATATATATATATATATATATATATATATATACAGAGAAACATAACATATATATATATATAAAATTATACACGAATACAAAACCCCCAACACACCCACACATACACATATATATATGAATACCCATGTTTCGTTGAAGACCAAGGATGATTTTTTCCCCTTTTTCTTGCAATCACTTTTTAAACGTGGGTCAATATTCTAACGTTCTGTTCGAGTGTAAAATCACATTTGTCATAGTCGTGAACAGAATAGTAAGAGGAACTAACAAAAATAAAAACCGCACAAAAAATAATTATGTACCCAAATACGCACATGAAATAAATACAAATAATGTTCCCTTCTTGGATATAGCAATTAAAGTTGACACCGATAGATTTATTTTCTTACTCTAGAATATAATTGCCAGCAAAGAATCATATTTTCTCAATTATTAAAGTTAATGTCCCGATAGATATTAAATGGCCGTAGTGAATAATCTCATTAACCGAGTCAAACGTAATTCATCTATTAAAAAGTATTTTATAAAGCATTCCCTTTGCATAAAACGCACCCTTGTGACTCAAACATCACCAGTAAGAGGAGATAATTCTAGAGAGTTCGTTAGGGAAACCTAAATTAGAGCTATGGTTGAAAGTTGATCCAGAAACGGACCCGCGAAAGAGAAATATGTTTTGTTTTTTTTCAGGGCGGTTCCAGGAAAGTCGCGAGTGACTCTGCCGGTTAGGAAAACGATGTGCGTGGTTACCGATGGAATTTATATCGCTCCTCTAATGGAAAAAATTTATGTCGAATTTATTAAACTATATTAGCCTGAAAGTGATTATTTGCAGATGTGTACACGACATTTAGACTAGCCCTTTGACCTGGGTGGGTCAACGACGTGCTCGCCGGTGCGTGAAACAATTGTCGGTGAAAACCATTGTTCTGTGGAGAGTTACCTGATTTGGCGCGGTATTGAAATAGCTGATTATCCATCAAGACGTACGAAGGTATGGCGGATTCGGCGAGGATTGGTTACCTAGGACACTCAGGATGCGCCGAAGTAATCAAACCTTCGATACTAAAATCAGTGCAAAGCAGGAAAAATCAGAGTTTGCAGAGACTCTGTAGGGTGTTTTGCAGTGTAATATTTGTAGAGTATGGCAGCGAATTTTAACTCCTGACAACTGCCTACCGGTTTCACACCCTGCCGTTCGATATGCACGCGTCATTTGAACGACTGGAAGAATGAAATCGGTTATTAAAAATATGACTATGATCCAGTTGACTATTGTAACTACCAGAAAAAGACACATCGGCATTATAATTCTTTCACTTTTTGATCATCTGTAAACAAATGTAGATACATATTATTTTCATTTATTTTTATCCTTTTGTGAATAATACATTTCATACAAAAACTACAACCACCGGCATGCAGGTGAACTTAGAAGAAAGATAAACAAACAGGTTGAACGGTCTTTTTCAGCAGAAAAAGCAAATAGAAGAGATGAACCACCTAGGACTGCTCTTGTAATCTAGGCACTGCGGCCTTCTTCGTGTTTCACCTGGTTGAAGGAGGACGGACCTTCACACGGAAGGTTATTTTAGTGTCCACAAAAAATACGACCCAGAAAAACATCGATACTAAACGAATAAAGAAAAAAATAGCCCTGGAAATATCCTAAAGAAAACACAAGGGAAACCGACGACACACCAACGTTTTGTGTTTGAAATTTATCTAAATTTATTGCTCGCCTCTAGATGACTTCTACACAGAAATGTTGATTTTGCAGAGACGTATCAAGTACAGACACTATGGGTGGACAGTGTCGCAAGATTCCGTGATTAAATATCGTGATAACGTAAGGTCGGTGAGTTGTTCTTTTTATTTTAGACTTGGGTCACTTTTTTCCTGATCATCTTGTGTGAATACGAAAAAAATATTTTGTTAAAATAAAAAATAAAAAACAGCGAGAGGGTTTATTTGCCGTAAATTGTTTTATCTGCTGCATTGTTTAAATTAGAAGAAAACCATAAGGTTGAAGACGAAGGGCAATAGAGAGAAATAGCCCTCCAAACAAGAAGTCGGCGACTAGAGAATTGGTCGTAAGTATAGTGGTACGCGATAAGGGAGAAAGGAATTTATTAAACTTTTTTTGGTGAATGACCGAATTGTGTGAATTGCATTTCGAACGGACTCGTTGTAGAACATGTAGAATTTTAAATGAGCGAAAGGCATGAAGTGTTTAGTAATATTTTTGTATTAATTATTATTGTATACTAAAGCAAACCGTTGAAATTTAAAAGATTTCTTTCTCTCGTTTTCTGGGTTGTTGGCACAAATAAGTCGACAAGGCCTTTCGGTATTAAAGATTACTCAATGGAAACAGAGAGACATGAGAAGTTAAAGCAGTCGATTTCGGGGCGGGTAATTATTGATAAATGATTATTTAATAGATTAGAGATGAGTGCTCCGACGAAACCAGAGTACGTCGTCAGTTTTCAGAGAGAATCTGATCAAAGTTAGCACGGGCTAATGAAAGGCGGGTTTATTGAGTGAATACGCAGCGGTTGATTATCTAAAGTAACATTATATGAAGACAATACCGAGGGAAAATTACTGATCGTCATGGGAGCAATTACGATCGTCACGGTGGAGGAATTCCCCATTGAGAGATCAGAATTCGACACCATGAGAGAGTCATGCAGACAAAGGCAGCGGGTTGGAAAGAAAATAACTAAACAGGCAATAAGAATTACGAGGTTAGCAGTGATGGCCTCTCCTGACTTCAGAAGGTGTTGGTAGACGTTAACACAATAGTAGAATTAACCACGGTCAATCCGCTAGATCTGTAGGAGGCTCAACCACATGATTAGGCTCTGAAAAGGGTTGCGAGACATCTTCACCGTGGGGAGAAGACCTGACCTCGATGTAGAATAGGAGAAGATAATGAGATGACATGCTGCATCATGAGTCAACACATACTAAGACTCGGAGTAGAAGAGATGAGGACCTTGTGTTATCTGCCCGTGCATAGATAATAGGATATTGACTGGGGGTGCATATAAGATGGGGGTGCATATAAGAGCACATGATGAGGGAGTAACACATTGTGTTTAAGCATTCTGCAGTTTTAAGTGTGTGCAATAATCTTCCAGAGTTTAAGGTGAATAGTTTGTTTTAAAATTGGCCTGAAGTTTAATAATAAGTTGGAAGCATTTTATATGAAAATGTTGATTTTAAATTGTGTTTGATAATAAACCGTAAGCAGTGTTAATGAACATTTCTGATTTTTAAGAGGGTGGTTCATAATTATTCCTTAAACATTTAAAAGCAAGATGTTAAATTCATATTCTGTTATTGATAAGGATACTTTGGCAAATGATTGTCTCGATTGAAAATTGTATTCGATACTAAACTATAATTGTTTGTAATGATTATTCTTGATTTTAAAAGTATGTGTAAGAATAAAAAGTAAACCATTTCAATGAATTATTTGATTTTAAAATTGTGTTCGAGAATAACTTGGAAAATAGTTAAATTATGTTTGAATGTGTATTTAATGTCAACGCTCCGTAAATTTGATTAATTAATTATTCAGATTTTGAAAGAAAAAAAGGCAAAATTTGTCGGTGTATTTTATTGTTTCTTGTGAATTATAATTAGAGGGTTGACCAATTGCCCCATCTGGATTAGGAAGATAGAAACAAATAGAACTAAATGATTTAAATGTTTATTATAGATTAGGTGTGTCAGAATTGAGGGCGTTGCACCCCTACCACAAAACTGCGAACAAAATATAAAAAAAAATCGTAATTTCTTTTTTTTAAAGCAAGTTCTTCATTTTCTTTATGGAATATACTTCCAAAATAGACTATTAAAGTTGTGTAAAAATAATAGAAATATTTTTTTATTAAAAAAAACAGTTTGTATAAAGTGCCTGCGCGCGTTCATGCGGCCATGTTTTTTACGTATTTAAATCAATTGTATTTTACGGGTAAACTTTTTTTACAATTATTAATCTTTAAAAATATGTGAAAATTTTTCTAATGGTTCCATTTTTAAGATATGAAAGATGTGAAATTTTATGCTCTTTCCAATAAACTGAATCTAATATTCTGAACAAGCTTTTTTCACATTTACCCCCCTCATTTTAAAGTGTCTATTTAAATGAAAATAATTAATTTTCTCGCCTAAAATGTATATATCACAAATTGAAGATAAAAGATCAATAAATAAAACAAGCTAATTTAAAACAAAAAAAAACAGTTACTTGCAAATTTATATTTAAAGTCCAAAGTTTAAACCCTTTTTTGTTAAACGCAACGTTGAATTATTTTGGTTTGTTTTTAAGTGAACACTTATAATCATGTTATATTGTCCAGAAAATTTTGTAGAATTATCATAATTATTTTTCTATTTCGTTCAATTTTTTTATATTTTTAGAAATTAAAAATAGTCACTCCATAAAGAAATAATAAAACATAATAAAGTAAAAACTAATGTATTTCTTTGAGAAAAGACAAAAATCTATGCGTTTTTCTTTAAGGCAAACACTGATGAGTTAAGTTGATTATTTTTCACCTATGATGACATATTTCTTCACGCACAAGGCTAGACAAATAACATGTATGTGTTGTTTTACGTCCTTCTATCCATCCGTATTCCAAAACAGGAAGGAACACCGCTTCGGTGCTTCGTAACACCGTAACAATACTTACGCAACGGTGCTCTTTTAAGTAGTTTTTTACATACTTATTTTATGTAAAAAATACAAGGGATATAAAATATAAATATGGGCAAATTCTCATGAATTAAGAATGGAAGCATCGGTTGATTAGTATTTTATATAGGTAAGTGATTTTTGAAAATATACATTTATTATTTTTAGATTAAATTTAAGTTCCCTGAATATTGTGAAATCTTTCTTTTAGAAAACCGTAAAAAAATATTGTATATTTTTCGATAACACCTTTTATTATATTAAAATTTGGTATTTGCTATTTTATTGAAAGAAAATTAGGGTAAAAATTACATTATTCATATTGTTATATGCTTCTAAAGATAGAAAAACTATTTAATCACCATTTTTAATGTCGAATTTTGACAATCCTACCTGAGCCGCCCTGCCCCTGGTGATGAATTAGAAGACTACTTGGATTTAAACTGGATGCTCTGCAAATTAACTTAAGAGTTCAATTGATATTTTTAGAAAAATCAAAAATTCATATTGCTACTCACAGAAACATTTTGGGTTGCTAATGTCGTTTGAAGAGAAATTGTGAATTTCAAGTTTTTATTTCTTGTTTTCAAAATTAAAAAAAAAATTAAAGAGTGAAAAACTTTAATCAAAATTTCGAAAGAAAAAATTGTTTGCGCGCTGAGATTGTTTTTAATAGAATCTGAAATAAAAAAGATTATTCTAATCGCGGCAGTGTCCGTAGAACCTGTTTGCATAACAGTGTAAAAAAAGAAGAAAAACAGAAAAAAATACGAATACGGCAGCTGAAACCGAAAGAAGGAAGAATAGGAATCTGCTGCCAACAGCCGCCGACGAGCGCAGGATTTGTCTCCACTCACCTCTGTCAATCAAACAAGGCAGTTAGAAACCAGATCTTTTTCTTTCGGTGTTGCCCGGATTTCATAATCTGAATTGTAGCGAAATCTGCTATCTGAAAGAAGAATTACTTATAGACTAAGTGTAACCGAACCACGAAGATTAATTATTTTTATTTACAGAATTTAATTGAGCTTCGATGGTTCCAACTGTGAGTGTATACATGTTAATGACATAGCATCCGACCGAACCGATTTGTGGTGATGGCGGGCCTTAGGTTTATGTGTCCATTCGCCTTGGCCGAGGTCGGCTACTTCGGACAAGAGTTCTGTATTATCGTGCAGCTGTCGGTATGGGCATGGGATGGATCGAGTTCCGGATTGCTATCTTTCATTCTGATATCCGATGTATCCCAGGGAGATGGATGTGGCAGAGCTCCAGTGAGAGATTATGAACAAGAAAAATCTAACGGCGGTAAAACACATAGGTGGAGGCTAAAAACATGTGGGACACTGAGTTCCTTGGGTGAAGTTACATTTTTAAACATTCCTGCTGCCACCACCGTACCAAAGTCACTCTGCTCGCCGTAAGGTTGGAGATTGTTAATAAGTGTTAGACGTTGAAGAAATGTCGGAAGTTCAGATTGTCATTCGTAAGACAAGGTAAACAATAGAAGCGACTATTAAGAATTGGAATCAAAGAGTAAAACATTAAGATAAGGGAAGAAATCCCCTATTTTATGCCGGAGATAGACGCTTCACGCTAGAGCACTCGGTGGGGCGTATAGATGACCGGAACCCTGAGAGTGAGAAAAAAATGTCCATCCTCTTATGTAAAATTGTAGAGTGATAATCACATATTCACGCCATCAGTTACCTGGTGAGTGACTGAACCCTGTAGGATATTGGTCGGAGAATAGCAAAGCCGAAGCGATGCGTTCGATAAGGCTAATCAGCATTTCAACTGGTACTTGGTAGAGATGAGGTGATAACTAGAAAGTCACTCCACTAATGCCCGTAGTACGTGTTTCATAACCTGTGGGATATTGAACAAAGTATAACGAAATAGAATCAATTAGCGCGATAAGGCTTAGCGGCCGTTTAACCAGTACATAAGGCATGTGCGGCGATAATCACGCCAACCCACTAGTCGTTGACCTTAGTGAGTGGGTGAAGCCTGTTGGATATTGATCCGCCAATATCAAAGAGAAACCAACGAATTCAATGAGGGTGGCCAGCCTGTTTACTAGTACTAAGAATGCAGAGGAATATGCCCGAGTATCTTTATACTCGGGCATATTCCTCTGAATTGTGAGTTAAGTTGCAAATATTACGACACCGTTGAGGCATATAACCTAATTATCTAAGAGCTTAGAAAGGCTAGAAGAAAATCAAGATGGCAGTGATCTATAAAATGGGCACGGCGTCCATATGAGACTGCTGAGACTATTAACTCTTCATTGCGAGTCACATATAGAAATACATTCATGGAATATGTATCGCTGAAGAAATGCCGTGTGATTAAATGCGTAACTTCTTCCGCTAGGTAGAGACAAAGATGTTCAGAAAAGAAAGCGTTGGGGAAATTCTGTTTAACGAAACACGACGTGTCTTCTCTAATGTAATGGCAGTATTGTGAAGAAGTCCCGTATAACGAAATACGTAGCGTCTCTCGCTATGTCGAGACGGGAATATTCAGAGAAGAAGTATCGTTAGAGAAGTTTAATTTGAATAATTGTTTAAACGTCTGCGGTACTGTAGTGATGAGCATATCTAAAAATTATGTAACTAAATTATAATTAAAAAAGTTACGAAAAGAAGGGGACAAATATATTCGAAATAACCATTAGAGAACCTGATGAATTTATATAAAACGTATTAGGTGAGACAGAGGCAGAATTATCCAATCAATAAGTAACTAATCTATAATAATGAAGAATTATTCACAGAGATACGTCCCGTGAGTTACATGTGCTAATCCGGTTGATGACGATTAAGCAGTCCGGAGTTGTGCGTACTGAAAATATAGAGGTGCGGTTAGAAACTCCCTGGATTTGAGAAACTTAGGTATCAAGTGTTACAGGACATTACTAGAAACAATACTGAGGTATGCGGAGAGACCATATAGCAAGGGTAATCCCTTTTTCTACTGACCTAGAATAACGTTGTTTATTTTGTTTATCAAATGAAACGCTGTATGTCAACGTATCATATGTGATTATGATGTATATATATATATATATATATATATATATATATATATATATATATATATACATATATATATATATAGTCTTTGAAGTTTTTAACATTTGAAACCACACAAAAAATTATTTTTTATCATTCATTAAAAAAAAAACATCTAGTCAGTAAGTCATTTAATCACCTGCAATCACTGCATCAACTCTCAAATTTACTATAATACCAATTTTTATATTTTTTAAGGGATCATCAGTTGTTTACCATGAAACACTGTTTCGGGGATTTAAAAACAAAACAGTGTATTACATCATGGCTCCCCAGCAGTGTTGATCAAACACCACCACCCTTAATCTTAGGAAGAAGACAAGTTACAAAATTTTTTTTCCCAATTTCCTATTCTTAATTGTAATTACTAACCTTTTCATAGTATAAAAATGAATTTCTTACCTGTGCGATTCATCAATTTCCACATTTAAAATGGATTATATTTATTTGCTGTCCACTCAGCAAAATGTGGCACAAGGCCGGAAAGTGGTAACCAAGCAGACTCCCCTAAAGGAGGGGCACTCCTGCAATTTTAAAAATTGCCTGAGTAACCCCGTCGGCATTCCCCGGTCGGGGCGCCTCAGGCAACAAGCAATAAACTTGCCCCACCGGAAAGCCCGGTGGCAAGGCCTGGGAGGGTGGACCTCCTAGGTATTACCCAGGCGGTGTACCTCAGTCCAACAGGTGCTGGGCCGGTCTCCGGCCCCTCACCTGTTGGGCTGAGTGTCAAGTGACGGATCCTTGACTGGTACTATCCATTTAAAATGGATACATTTTTTAATTTTTTAATTTATCAGTCTTGTATTTATAAGATTTTAATTAATCCATTTAACTACTTATCACCCCCACTATAATTAGTAGTTTGTATATTTACATTCTTATTTATTTAAAATTAGATATATAAAGGTTAAAAATATTTTATTTTTACATATATACATTTTTTTTTTTTTTTTTTTTTTTTTTTAACTATATAAATTTATTATATGTAATTATAAATACATTTATACATTGCTAATATAGTTTTGGATTTCCTTTATCAATATAATCTGGTTTATCTTAAACGATTCAAAAGCATCAGGATAACGAACAAATTCTTTATTTAACTGTTTAAATATTTTATTTTTATCTCCACCTTGTTTTATCATCCTTATTACTAAGCTAGAAACTGGTGGTATAAAATCTGTTAATTTTAGAGTAACGCGAGCTATTCTCAAAAACTCTGACATAATGGTTCCATAAAACACAAAAACGGGGCAGGTGCTATCCTTATGGGGCATACGTACTATTTTAAAGGGGAAAGCGTTTCTTTTATCAAATATTTTATAAAGAAAAATTCCATCTTCAATTTTTATATCTAAATCCAGAAATGTAGCCTGTTGTCCTCTATGTTCACAATTTAATTTTAGTTCGTTTGGATATATAAGATGTTTATTTTTTTCGAATTCATCATTATCGTTTATGCATATAAGGTCATCTATAAATCTCCTACACCCATGAAAGTTATATGTTTTAGATATATCTGTTTTTAATAATGATGACATATATATATACTCGAGTCTATGTAAATACAAATTTGCCCAAAATGGTGCCGGATCCAATCCCATTGGGATACCTATCGTTTGGAGTAATATTTTATTTCCTATTTGAAAATAGCATTCTTTAATAAGATGACTTCCAAGCATTTTTAAAATACCTTTAGAAATACTAGTTTTGCTATTTTTATTTTTACACCAGAAAGTATTAGAGTTTGAGAAGTCTATATATTTACCTTTTCCACCTTGAAATGCCAAATCTACAGTATCATTTAACTCTTTTATAAGTTTTTCGTGCGGAATTTTAGTATATAGCGTACTAAAATCATAAGTAGCTATAGATTTTGCTTTTATTCTGGAATTTATTTTATCTAATTTTTCTTTCACTGGTTTGGAATTATTTACTACCCAAAATAGATTTATATTACTATAGAATTTACTTTTCAGGTGAAAATTATTTATTTGATTTATAATTAATTTAAATATTTTAGATATAGCTTTACTTAGAGGTTTAGTGATGCACGTCTTTGAACCTACAATAAATCTAGCCCCAACTGGATTTTTATGCATTTTAGGTATCCAATACATACATGGAAGATTTTTGTGTTTATCTTCTAACTTTAATCCTACTTTTTCATTAATAATACTATTATTCAAAATAATACTATCTAAATTACTATTACTTACTTTATAAGTATCCGAATCGTTTCCTATAAGTCCTACTTCTATCAATAACCGTTGTATATAATATTTTTTACATATAAAGGCTAATTGTTTGCCGCTTTATCAATCGGAACTATTACGAACTTTTCTTGAAGTATTTTAAGTTCCTCCCGTATTTCTGAATTTTTTAAAAGAGGATTGGTTTTTCTAGGGCGTTTAAATTGTTTTATATGTTTAACCTTTTTATTTACGCATTCAATTATACTATTTTTCCATGCATCAAACGTAGACTGTGCTAATTTATATTTCTTTACCATAGACATAATAAAACCTTCTAGTGCTTTAGTAACTTCTTTAACGCATTTAGTGTAATTTAGGCATTTAGGTTCTCTATAATTTGGACCCTTACTAAGTAGTTTTCTTAATTTCGAATTATTTACTATATTTAAATCTCCTGTAATTACATGTTTTATCTCATTATTACAGAACGGAGAGGAATTACATTCACATTCTGGAATATTTATATTATTATCTTTTATATTTATATGTTCTACCGTTTTCTTATAATTAAAAATCTTATTGCGTATTGTTGGCCCTGGTTTATATGTAACTATTGGTTTTTGATCTTTTTTCTGGAACTCATTTGGTAGTAATTGAATATTTTTTTGTTTATTAAATATTTTAGGTAAATTTACATCATCAAAACCTTTATTTTCATACAAAACTACACAAACATTTTTAGGTTTCTTTTTTATATCGTTCCCTGGTGGCTTATATAATTTAGTGTCAATTATATCTAGAATATATTCATACCATTGAATGAAATAGTCCTTCTTATATATCATATCAGGTTGTAATAATATTTTAGATGCTATTTCCTTCAAAGCTTTCTTTTTTGTTTGATTAAGCAATTTTCTTATATAATTGAACGACTCATAAATTTTATTAATAATTATATCTTTAATTTTACTAAAAAAATCCTCACATGAAATAACTGATTTTCTATTATTTCTATTAACATGAGTTCTATCTCTAATACCGTAGCGAGGCAATGCTGGATATAATCTACCTATAATTTCAGAATCTTGTAGGTTATTTTTTTTAACTTTACTATTCAACCCATATGGGTAAATTACTCGCATTTTTTTAATTATATCGTCTTCCTTATCCTGACGCATCCTTAGGATATCGTTATCTACATTACCTAGACTATTATATCCATTACATTTAAATTTTTCAATTATTTGCACGGAAAAAGACGACTGACTACAGGTTTCTTTAAAATGTTTAACAACATGAATACATCCCTTAGTGCTAGTCCTATGCAAATTCATGCGTTTATTTAGAGGCATTACAGTTTCTCCTACGTATTGTAAATTACAGTTTTTACAGGACAACAGGTAGACCAAATTTTGGGACCTACATGACAAATCTTCTTTAGAATGATTTACAACATAGTAAATTTTATTAGTCACATTTGACTTATATTCTTTAGATGTTATGAGAATATTACAAGTTTTACATAAGGGTGCTCCACAAGGAGCAACCTTAAAATTATTTTCGGCCGAACAAGTCCCATTTGCCACTTCGAAAGAAGGAGTTCCTACTTCTATATTACTAATGACAACGGCTTGACCCTGTCGAGACATCTCCGACCTCCTTGGGTGGTAAGCCCTAGGGGAACTCACTAGTTCTGAGGACTGCCCAGACCTAGCTTGCAATCTAGTTTTAGTGACCATATTTAAAAAGTTATTTGATAATTATTTTTGTATTTTATCAGAAAAAAAACTTTAGTACCTTTGGTACCAGAAAAGTATCCAAATAAGAGGAAGGAAACCTAGCCATACATATTCAAATACTCAATATATAGTCTTTGAAGTTTTTAACATTTGAAACCACACAAAAAATTATTTGTTATCATTCATTAAAAAAAAAAACATCTAGTCAGTAAGTCATTTAATCACCTGCAATCACTGCATCAACTCTCAAATTTACTATAATACCAATTTTTATATTTTTTAAGGGATCATCAGTTGTTTACCATGAAACACTGTTTCGGGGATTTAAAAACAAAACAGTGTATTACATCATGGCTCCCCAGCAGTGTTGATCAAACACCACCACCCTTAATCTTAGGAAGAAGACAAGTTACAAAAATTTTTTTCCCAATTTCCTATTCTTAATTGTAATTACTAATCTTTTCATAGTATAAAAATGAATTTCTTACCTGTGCGATTCATCAATTTCCACATTTAAAATGGATTATATTTATTTGCTGTCCACTCAGCAAAATGTGGCACAAGGCCGGAAAGTGGTAACCAAGCAGGCTCCCCTAAAGGAGGGGCACTCCTGCAATTTTAAAAATTGCCTGAGTAACCCCGTCGGCATTCCCCGGTCGGGGCGCCTCAGGCAGCAAGCAATAAACTTGCCCCACCGGAAAGCCCAGTGGCAAGGCCTGGGAGGGTGGACCTCCTAGGTATTACCCAGGCGGTGTACCTCAGTCCAACAGGTGCTGGGCCGGTCTCCGGCCCCTCACCTATTGGGCTGAGTGTCAAGTGACGGATCCTTGACTGGTACTATCCATTTGAAATGGATTATATTTATTTGCTGTCCACTCAGCAAAATGTGGCACAAGGCCGGAAAGTGGTAACCTAGCAGGCTCCCCTAAAGGAGGGGCACTCCTGCAATTTTAAAAATTGCCTGAGTAACCCTGTCGGCATTCCCCGGTCGGGGCGCCTCAGGCAACAAGCAATAAACTTGCCCCACCGGAAAGCCCGGTGGCAAGGCCTGGGAGGGTGGACCTCCTAGGTATTACCCAGGCGGTGTACCTCAGTCCAACAGGTTCTGGGCCGGTCTCCGGCCCCTCACCTGTTGGGCTGAGTGTCAAGTGACGGATCCTTGACTGGTACTATCCATTTGAAATGGATTATATTTATTTGCTGTCCACTCAGCAAAATGTGGCACAAGGCCGGAAAGTGGTAACCCAGCAGGCTCCCCTAAAGGAGGGGCACTCCTGCAATTTTAAAAATTGCCTGAGTAACCCCGTCGGCATTCCCCGGTCGGGGCGCCTCAGGCAACAAGCAATAAACTTGCCCCACCGGAAAGCCCGGTGGCAAGGCCTGGGAGGGTGTACCTCAGTCCAACAGGTGCTGGGCCGGTCCCCGGCCCCTCACCTGTTGAGCTGAGTGTCAAGTGACGGATCCTTGACTGGTACTATCCATTTGAAATGGATACATTTTTTAATTTTTTAATTTATCAGTCTTGTATTTATAAGATTTTAATTAATCCATTTAACTACTTATCACCCCCACTATAGTTAGTAGTTTGTATATTTACATTCTTATTTATTTAAAATTAGATATATAAAGGTTAAAAATATTGTATTTTTACATATATACATTTTTTTTTTTTTTTTTTAACTATATAAATTTATTATATGTAATTATAAATACATTTATACATTGCTAATATAGTTTTGGATTTCCTTTATCAATATAATCTGGTTTATCTTAAACGATTCAAAAGCATCAGGATAACGAACAAATGCTTTATTTAACTGTTTAAATATTTTATTTTTATCTCCACCTTGTTTTATCATCCTTATTACTAAGCTAGAAACTGCTGGTATAAAATCTGTTAATTTTAGAGTAACGCGAGCTATTCTCAAAAACTCTGACATAATGGTTCCATAAAACACAAAAACGGGACAGGTGCTATCCTTATGGGGCATACGTACTATTTTAAAGGGGAAAGCGTTTCTTTTATCAAATATTTTATAAAGAAAAATTCCATCCTCAAAACTATATATATATATATATATATATACGATTCCATCCTCAAAACTATATATATATATATATATACGAATAAATACCCTAATAAAAATATAGTTTAAAAGTTACGGTAATGCGAACATATGTTGTGAGATACGTCCAGTGAGTTACATGTGCTAACCCGTTTGATGGCGATTAAGCAGTCCTGAGTTGTGCGTACTGAAAACATAGGGGTGCAGTTAGAAACCTGCTGGATTTAAGAAACTTAGGTATCAAGTGTTACAGGACTGAAACAGTTGCGCAAGAAGCGAGAAACGATGCAACTATTAATGTTTGGTCGTGTAAGACTGTCCTTGATTCCAGTGAAAACCTGCGGTGTTGACCAAGGAACCCAACTAAACTATATTAAACCATTCAGGTTTTTCCCAACCACCCTGGACTCATGCGGGCGAAGTTTGGCTTAATCGCTGAGTAGAGCGCGGACGGATAGATATTAGGCTTAGTATTGGCAAAAATAAGAGAATGAAAATAAAACCCTGCATCGGGTTAATCGATAAAAAATCGTAGGAGGTAAAGATGTTAATAGGTTATGGGTCAGCTTCCATAAGGAAACTATAGTGGAAAACTAGAGGTAAACATGTTAACAGGTAATGGAAAATTATAGATAACGATGATAATAGGTTATGGAAAATAAGAGGTAAAGTTGTTAATAGTTTATGGAAAATTAGAGGTAACGCTGTTAATAGGTTATTGAAAACAAGAGGTAACGATGTTAATAGGTTATAAAAATTAGAGGTAAAGATGTTAATAGTTTATGGAAAATTAGAGGTAACGATGTTAATAGGTTATGTAAAATTAGAAGTAACGGTGTTAATAGGTTAGCAAAAACAAGAGGTAACGATGTTAATAGGTTATGGAAAATTAAAGGCAACGGTGCGCATAGGTTACGGAAAATTGTAAATAAGCCGTAAATAGGTTATGTAAATCCGAGGTAAAATAGATTACGCAAATAGGTTATGAAAATATGTTATGAAAATTAGAGGTAAAGATGTTAATAGGTTATGGAAAATTGGAGGTAAAGCTGCAAGTAGGTTATGGTTCAAAAGATGTTAAGAAATATGGGTCAAAATTCGAACTAAAAATATTAATAGGTTATGGGACCATAAGTTAATTATGGTGCAAAAGTAGATAGGCTTGATAGCAAGTCCAATTGTCATGTTGACGATAGCGATATGATGTGTGAAAAAGCGAGTGAGAAGTCTTGAGAAAAAAAAAAGAAATATATATCATGGTTGCTGGTAATGGTGGCATGGGGTAAGTGACCATTGCACAAAACCTCACCTGAAATCGATTGGACTCCATCCATGCCACCCACATAAAAGAATATGCGGATTACTAATGACCTTGAGATTAATGTATGAAGTACTTAACATTCATTATAATGTTTTTGTAATTCATTTTATAAGCAAATATCGAGGGTCAATCGGCATCAACTTTGACTCCCAAGAATGACCATAGAACCTACTTGAAGTAATTAGAAAAGCTCAGCATATGTTTCTAGCCTGGATAAATGAATTAGAAGAAGTTTCTTTATTATAAAATTTATTTTTCCGACAACTTTCCAAGAGAACTAATTGAAAATATATATATAATTATTGAACTACAACTGTTTTAAAGAGTAATTGCTTAGAATAAAAAGTGAGCATGAAAAAAAAAAATATGTCAACCCGCTAAGCAACATTGCCCAAGTGGAATTACTCTTAAAATAAAATTTAAAAAAATATATTAGAAGATGACTTCTCGATTATGTTTTTATTATAAACTGCAAGGACATATAACATTCTCTGTTTTTATAGAATGGCATATGGTATTTTGCGCTTTTGTAATGAATTATTTTCAAGGACGTATATAACATGCATTGTCGGAATATATAACTCAGTATGATAGTGCAGGATTTGGTTTCTTTTGCAGGTAAACTAATTCTTTACCAGAGTAAAAAGAACACATATATATATATATATATATATATATATATATATATATATATATATATATATATATACTCGTTTTTTTTATTCAAAAGTAATGGACTAATGAATTCAACGAGGTTGTTAGATACTGCTCAATAAGAAGAGCTTATAATATTTGTTTATTGTTATATAAACATGGTCACATCCTGTTGCTACAAATAGCCACTTGTTTCAATCAAACAACAGATATCATCAAACAACAGATATCATCAGGCAGCGACTTGACTATTCAAAAGTGCAATGAACTTTTTTATTCATTGAACTTTTGAATAGTCAAGTCGCTGCCTGATGATATCTGTTGTTTGATTGAAACAAGTGGCTATTTGTAGCAGCAGGATGTGACCATGTTTATATAAAAATAAACAAGTATATATATATATATATATATATTGTATTAAATCACACTAAACCATAAGCACATACATAATTATATATAAATTTAAATTTTACTTGATAATTGCATAATAATAAAATAAAAGCTAATACAAATTACATGAATAATAATTATAAACCAGATTCCTTATTTGCTCAACTAAATCTAACTTCACTCGTAGATTCCCTTAGTTGCTTTAAAACTATGACTCGATTGATTGAGATTGTCGGACTGACTTCATCTTGGTTGTTATTGTCACAACGTTTCGGCCGTTTTGCCCTCCGGCCTTCGTCAGGTGTTTTGTATCAAACTGGGGAAACGTTTGTTAGGAGTCTCGAACCATTACGGGGGTACCGTGTTCAGACTCCAGCTATGCTTTGGGACATAGCTGTTGATTCTCTGTTTTGAATGTTACTTTTTCACTGCCTTCGTTCAGGATTGAACTCGGCACCTTTGGGTAACTGTAAACTTTGATACAACGTTTACAGTTACCCAAAGGTGCTGAGTCAAATCCTGAACGAAGGCAGTGAAAAAGTAACATTCAAAACAGAGAATCAGCAACTATGTCCCAAAGCCTTGCTGGAGTCTGAACACGGAACCCATGTAATAATAATAAAGGGTTGGGTTCGAGACTCCTAACAAATGGTTCTCCAGTTCTATACAAAACACCTGACGAAGGCCGGAGGGAAAAACGGCCGAAATGTGTGACAATAACAACAAGTCAGTCCGACAATCTCAATCAATGAAAACACCTCATCTCAAAAATACAGACAATTACTATGACTCGATTTATCAGCATTTCAAATGTTGATAAATGGGTTTATATTCCTCAAGCTAAATTACCATTTAAGATTCATTTGAATTCTCAGTATATTTGATGAAAAAGAGTAATGTATAAAAAAATAGAATGCTTAGAATTTTGTGTCTGAATAAAATGAACATCAGCTTCAAGGGATTTAGTCGCTCGTTATAAAGGTTATAACATAAAATGAGTGGAGTTCCTTTCACGTGAAAACACACAAAAATCCAAACATTGTATTTCTATATTATTTCCTCAAATCAAATACCGCAGCGAAGTTTTAATAAAAGATGGCCGTTGCTGTAATATATAGATATTTTTCTTTCATTTTGTATTATGTTCATGGTCCTATGCATCGTTAAGTACACTTTAAAAAACACTCTATTCCGCTTCATGTTTCACGTTAATGTTTCATTAGGCATTCGAAATTACGTGTTTTCCCACCCTACCTACGATATTAATTTCAGATTTTTTTTTGTTTTTCACTTTTATTTGACACTAATTTATTAACATACTCTTCTATATAAATAAAACAGTAGATGAATGTGTTTGTAAATATCTAACAGGTAAAGCCTTCGTCTACTGGTTACATAGCACTGACATTCTCAGGCAATAATATTTATAGCGAATAATATATTTGCTTACAGGCACGTATATCGCATACAGACGTCGGCAAATTTAAATGTAAAATGTTCATTAAGTATTAACCGACATTTTGATTTAGTGCGCATGCGCGTACATGTTTTTTTTTTTCTCAGGCTGAAACGCTCGTTTTTTTTGTTTTTTTTAAATTTCAATTCAAACCGATAACACCAACTCATTTTTTATGTTTTGTATTAAATGATATTTTTTTTTATCATACGTACATTTTACTCGCGGTTTAAAATTTATAAATATGAAAACAAACCTATATATATATATATATATATATATATATATATATATATATATATATATTTCTACGATCTCATATTTACTTAATTTGATACATTATTTTAAGATGGAGGACAGGGATGGCACACCGAATACGGACACTATTGTAATAATAAGGTTATTATTTAAAAAGCCATATTTAATATGGGGAGGGGAAGGTATTATTTAAGTTATTCTGTACTTTCACCTAACCATTTTTTAAAAAGGATACTGACATGTATTATCTCTATTTTTGTTTAATATTAATTAATCTTAGGAATCTTTTTCTCAATCCCATTTCTTGATTACTTTATTTTAAAGCAAGTGTTGCCTAATCACTAACTGAACTTTCAAATATTTATTTTTGAGTAGCATGAATTTTAAATAAGGGGCTTCTTCAGTGTAGTACCCATATTTAAAAAATACAAAAAATCAATAATGAAATAATCTATTCCCAAAAACTGCTGAATGGTTTTTCGGAAGTGAGTTGATGTGTTGATGATTGGAGGGGGTCAAGCACGATTATGTATCTTTAAAAAGTATTCTGGGGGTTGCTCGTGATTACCATACCTTATTTTTTTTATGTGAGGCTATATAAAAGAAAAGCATAAATGAAGGCACCGATGCCATATTATCGTTATTGATAACATTGCCAATAAACAGCCACTTCAAATCTGTTAAACTTAGTAATGTTTCTTAATCGACACAAATATGGTTTTGGCATATGTTTAAGTTCTATACTTGTTTATATCCGTGGGAAATTATAATTAATATGCTTATGTTTTTCCGTGAGGTTTTATGGAAATTCATATAAGTAGACCCTAGAGTAGAATGCATTTTTACACAGGAATCATCACATTATCAAGGCCAAGAGGTCACTCGAGGGCAAAGGTTAAAGAGTGTAATGTATGCGAATTATCGATTATTTGGCAAAACAGAAAAAAATAATCATAAAATTTGACGAATATTTTTTCATGCGTCAAAATAGCGGCTATAAAAAACGTATTAGTAATACGTCGTGTTATTATTTTTTTTTTTATTACATTTTCACCCCAAACAAGGCAAATTGCCACTTTGGTGTAGGGGCTACTATCAGGGGCAACAACTACTGGGGTACTATGTAGGGATTTGGGCAGCAAGGTGTCGGTTCACGTTACACTTGAACTTCTGCACGTCAGTACTGTTGGGGAAGCAGGGACCTGGAATGGAATTCCAGAGTCTTGCGGTTCTGGGGAAGAAACTATTGGAGTAAAAAGATCTTTTACATCTAGGGACCTCTACAGTGTGGGGGTGGGATCTAGTAGCCTGTCGGGTTTGTCGAGGGTGCTCGCGTCGTGGGGGCACAAGTGATTGCAGTTCGTCAGAGCATTCACCACTAAAATACTTGTAGAAAAGGCAGAGGGATGCAACATTTCGTCGATGGGACAGAGGC
This sequence comes from Euprymna scolopes, assembly GCF_053919585.1. Lineage (NCBI taxonomy): Eukaryota > Metazoa > Mollusca > Cephalopoda > Sepiida > Sepiolidae > Euprymna > Euprymna scolopes. The sequence continues at coordinate 16,276,018 of NC_136496.1, read as the reverse complement.
TGAAGCTTAGATGCCAGTTCAGGACCTATCAGGTTTGCGACTCTCTTTTGAACCTTGTCAAGGAGCGAGAGACTAGTAGCAGATGCACCAGCCCAGATGTGGCAGCAATACTCCATACATGGGCGAATGGTGGCCTTATAGAGGTACACATACATGGGCGAATGGTGGCCTTATAGAGGTACATTCTAATTATTCTAATTTGCTTAACTTATTTATACAGCGATTCACAATCGTATATTATTCTTAACGAAAATTCTGATTAAACCTTAAAATAAAACTACTACAAATTACACATAGAAAATATAAGTAGTGTATGGTTGTGTGCGGCTTTCCCGCGTTTCCCAGGTGTTTGCAGGTGTGTGTTAAGCAAGAAAAAAAGTGGTAATAGGAAGGTAGGCTGGCACACGTACTGCGAAACATGAAAATAACACAAAAAAACGTAATGTCTTCGCTGTCGCATCAATCGCCAAAACCGGCAGCTGTGAAGGTTTTAAATAAGGCTTGTCAGTTTAAATGAGGGGATGATTTTCGAAAATACTGTCGAAAAAAAGCGGCCTCTCCCTGTAAAAAGTGTCCAATGAGAGAATTAGTTTTTTTTAACCAATTTTATGATATTATACGTCCGAAACGTCGAGTTTAAAGATAATTCAGATCTCGTGAAAACCGATAACTTAAGTTTTAAGCAGACATACAAACATACACACATACATTCACACATACATGTAAACAGACAGGTGAGATGTATACTACAGAGTAGCCTCGGTGCACGATGCTTTTCGGGCGTTTACATGTGTGTGTTGAACCCCCCCCCCAAAAAAAAAAAAAAGTTGGTAGTAGCCAGTCAGGCACGAACCCATAACGCGAAGGAGAAAAATAACGTAAAAATAAAAAAGTGACATCTTTGGTGTTGCGCCATCGCAAAACCGGAGTGACGAAGTTTTAAATTAAGGCTAGTCAATCGAAAAGAGGGGATGACTTTCGAAAATATCGGTGAAAAAAAGCGACCCCTCCCCGTAGAAAATGTTCAGTTGAGGGTAAAGGAATTAATGTTTTTAGGGAATTATTCGATATTTTTCGTTCGAAGGATCGGGCTTACAATCGATACAGACTATGTGAAAATCTGCCCCCTCTGTCGAACGTTTTATGCAGACATACAAACATACATGCATGTATACATAAATACATTTAAACAGACAGGTGAGATTTATAATATAGATGTGCGATTCGACGGGTCCCAGTATCGTTTGTAAGAAACGGGCTCATTAATTTTAAAAGAAAGCGTTGGCTAATAAAGAAGCGTTTAGGAGAAAAGTATATCTCCTTAAACTAAAAGAACGTTACTTTGTTATTGAAGATATCAAAAAATGGTTAACATATTTGATATGTCGGCATACATTGGAAACTTCGGACACAAAAATCGACAGTTGTTCAAATCTTAGCTAACTTACTATATTTGTATTAAATCTTGGTGAGAGCACTAGAAGCTTATCAAGAGGCTCTTTTGTTGATCGTATTAACTGAGCGACTCTGATGTGAAGAATCAACAATTAAAGGGAAGATAATAATGCTAAATAATGAAATCAAAACAAACGTAAGGTAACAGGAGCACTTGTTAATAGTATAGGAAATCCGGAAAACTTACATACGATTGCTGACTGCTTGGTAAAGATACTAAAGAGAATTTCAATCGAAATTATCCGAAAAAATTGTGTTCTTTACTAAGAACATGCCAGATAATGCTAACATTGTCGGAGTTTTCTCACATAATGCGTTGTCTAAGAATGTGGACTCTCATTCTAAGTGTCATGCGTATTATGATATGAAGAAATTTATTGATTTCCAAGAACTGATGTGGCTGAAAAAATACCCTTGATGATGAACTCTCAGTCGAAGGAATATGAACAAAGGAATGAAATGCAAGTGTACGGAAAAGGAAATACCAAAGATGCAAGTTGGTCAAATTCGACACGTTACCAAATTATGTTGCAACTTATTAAGTGTTTCGAGAGCTATTAAGTTGAGAAGGTCTGCATGTTTTCTGAGGCACGGTATAAAATTTTCGACAAACACTAAATATAAATGTTATTGAGTTATCTAGCATAATCAGTAAATTATATGTATATCTCTCTATGTATCAGTTTGTATAATGATCTGTATATCTATCTACCAATCTGGTGGTCTATTTATCTATCTATCTATCTATCTATCCATCTGTCTATCAGATTTTATATTTGTCTAATGATTGGTTTACAACGGAAATTTTTTTATAACGTTATGATAGGTTTCAACCTTTGTATATATAAGGCGATAGTGGTAAATGTACTAATACAAGTATCAAAACCAGTGATCGGGCGTTACGGGTCGTCTATCATGTGTTCGGTATGAACAACCAACATCGAGTTTGACATCGAATATATAAGACTTCCCAATGAGTTGGATATATCTACGAATGGAGACGTAGAAGAAACACCGAAGCCAAAATTCGCTTCTCTGCTATGACAAGTATCTGGAAGGGAATATATATATATATATATATATATATATATATATATATATATATATATATATATATATATATATACAGTGCCACGCAAAAGTATAGGGTGCATTTTTCTTCATAACTTTAATTTGTGTTCCAGATTTTACCTAAAATTTGGTCAGTATATTTCTATTATTATTTAAATTATATTTGGAGTATTAAGTACAAAATCAAAGTTTAGAAAGTTTACATTAAAGGGAAAATATGAAATAACAAACGCAAAAGTAAAGGATACACGTTTAATAAATTCTTTTTCTGAAATAAATTTATACGACTTTTGCTTAGCGTGTTGCAATGATGCAAACGAGTTATCACTGACCAACCAGAGAGCATTATATTCAAATTATTTTATAAAATTCTCCCAGTTTGGGCTTACTCCTTCAAACTCAACCAGTTCATTTATAAAAATGCCTAAAACTACAGAGTTCTCAATAGACATTCGTCAAAAAATCATTGGTAAGCACAAAGAAGAAAAAGGCTATCGAATAATATCAAGGGAACTTAATCTACCACTTAGTACGGTTACTAACGTTATTTGAAAGTTTAAAAACCCTGGTGAAGATGTTGAAAATCTTCCAGGATGCGGTCGGCCAAGGAAATTAAACGAAAAATAAATCAAGTTGGGTAAGCAGAACGGTACAAATAAACTTTTTCGTACTCGTGGTGAAATTCAAACCGACCTCAGAGAAGCTGGGATTAATGTGAGCAAGGATACAGTCAGTGCAGTTCTAAATTGTGCAGCTTTTGTATCAAGGTTCACAAGAAAAGTTTCATTATTTAAGCTTAAACCTGTCAGATCACGTTTGAATTATATTAAAACATACGTGGAACAACCCAAAATTTTGGAACAAGGTAATTTGGTCAGACGAAACGAAAATCGAAATCTTTGGAAGAAACACAGCAACACATGTATGGCGTAAAAATGGCACCGCCTAACACAAAAAGAATACCATTAATACGGTAAAGTTTGGCGGTAGTACGATTATAGTACGGGGGTATTTTTCATTCAAACGTACTAGTGAACTTGAAATCATCAATGCTAGGATGAATGAACGTATGTATAGGGAGAACTTGGAGAAAAAAATCAAGAAATCTGCTGATTTGTTCGAACATAATAGCAATTTCGTGTTTCAGCATGACAATGATCCCAAGCATACTGCCAAAATAACCAAAGAATGGCTTAGAAATAACGGAATTGACGTACTTATTTTGCACAGCCAGTCTCCAGTCCTCAACCCAATTGAAAATTTGTGGAAAATATTGAAGATCAATGTTCACAAGAGGAATCCACAAAATATTCAACATCTAGAACAGTTCTGCGAAGAAGAATGGCGCAAAATACCTGCATATCTTTGAAAAAAAACCCTGTGTGCAACTATAGAAAACGATTGGAAGCTGTTGAACACAATAGAGGTAATGCAACCAAATATTAAATCAATGTATCCGATACTTTTGCGTTGATTTATATTTTTCTTTTAATATAAACTTTCTCAATTTTACTTTTGTAATTATTACCGAAATTTTAGTTAGAACAGTAATAGGAATAGACTGACCAAATTTTAGGTAAAATCCGTTACCCTAATTAAAGTTATGAAGAAAATAGAACTTACAGCGTCTTGTGTTTGTCTTGAAGTGTTCCATTTAAACAGAATCCAGTTCCCACGACGTTGGAAAACCCCTCAGAAAAACTAACAGCAGAACAGGTATGTCGTTATGTATATATTGTGATATGTTCTGTTACGCACCAATGTTTTCCAATAAATAAGAGAAACCACGAAACGTTAAATAGACATTAAAGAGACAAGGACACCAGTCCGTTACACAACGTACAGAGAAGCATACAAATGGTCCATTATCATACAAGCACAGAAGACATAAGCAGTGGCTTGTATAAACATATATAGAATCTCTAAAAAGACACAAATACGTCATAAACAAAACACATATAAACACAAGTACTATTCGACTATATACAAACGCATGTTAATTTGGTACAGTAAAAACATTGTTGTATACAGAAACCTACCTCAAATAAACATACGTTGATCTGCGTTTCGTACCAAACCTCGATTCTTCGATTTAGAGTTGCAAATTTGGTTACTACTGACACAGAAATCACAGAGAAACAATACACAACGTTTTAGATGTGTCCTTGAATATATATATATATATATATATATATATATCTATATATTTATAAAGTAATAGGGTTCGTGTGTTTCTGTCTGTGTGTACAGCTCTCCATCATTAACGAAATATAAAGGAGGTAAGAGGATAGATCTAGCCTGGTAGAGAAACATTAGAACCCATTTTAGGATGTTTCTGTTATAGGAGACATAAGAATCTTTGCCTAATTTCTTTATATACTAGTCTACAAACCACCCCCATATCGAATGACTTATGCTCATTTGCATATCACATTAGATTAAATCTCTTTAACTAATTACCTCGACCTTATTACATATTGGAAATATTCTAATCATTTCAACTGTACTATTTACAAAATCTATTTAACATTTAATTATTTAATATATTTTCATTTAATTTTATATTCGATTTATTTCACTTTACGTATATTATCAAAACAATTCATTGGCGAGGAAAGCTTTATGTTTTGGGATTGTATTGAAAATGTAATGGAAATTTCAATTTCGTTCCGTTTTAATCGTTTATATTTTACTTGCCAATATAATTGAAAAAATACAATTCAACTATCGTAATTTTAAAAAAGAAATAATTTTATTTTTAAATGAAAAAAATCAATTTAGTAAAATAATTGTAAACCTATAAAAGTTAACATTTCGAATGTAAACAGTGATTTTTCGATTTTGTTAGCGCTTGCCGCAATTAAAGACAATTAAAACGGAACTAACTTTATTTCCATTCTATTTTTAAACAACCCCAAAAACATAACGCTCTCTTCCAGTTATAGCCAATTTTTTTTTAATTAAATAAAACAGGTCAAAATAAACAGATAAGCGCATTTTCTTTTACATTTTTCTTACAACCATTGTCATTTAACCAACTGCAGGATACCGTTACTTTTGTGGGGTTGTTTTGAAAATGGCACGGAGATTATAATTTCGTTCCAATTTAATCTTTCTGGTCGAGCCTATTTCGAAAGCCTGTCTTATCATAGATTTGAACTACAAATAATTTATTACATTTTGATTATTACTATCTTAAGACTTAAAGCTTATATTTATTTCATTTTTCTATTTATATATTGAATTAGTTATTTCCAGTCTTATTTAAACTTAGTGCTTTCTTTAAACCGGATGAACCTTTTATAAAAATATGAGTTTAACGTAAAGAACACGAACAAGGTTTTATTCAACTGAATTTCTTCCAGTTTACTAACAAAATATATAAATTTAAAAGAGATATAAATAATAAAATAAAAAGGTTATGTAATTTAAAAGAAATACACGTACTCACAAAAGCAGAACTTTTTTTACACATTTTTTTCTTTAAAACCATAACAATGAGACTAACAATTACCTAGATCTTAGTAATTATTTGTTTTAATAGAACTGTTTTAATTGTACTGTTTACTTAGTTAACCTAAGTTGGTATCACATTTATTTTACATTTACTTTTTTTTTTAATTATTACTTTTAGACTGTGACGTTTACACCCGGAAGTAATGAGTCACACGTAGGTCGCTTTTATTCATTCCTTTTGGTCAAGATCAAAGTGTAGTATCTGTTCTTCAGATGCTGCACTTCATTTTCTTGTTCTCTTTCGGTGGAAGAGAAATCCTTCACGACTGAGACAATTTTTATTTTTGTACCTTTTCTCCACGTTAAAAAACGACCCTGGTGTCTAACTCTGTCCCGTGGGGAGGCATAGTAAATAGGTACAATATAATTGTTTATAATTGTACTATTCAGAAATATTATTTATAGTTCGTCCATTTCAGTTAGTATACATTTCCTTTACGCTTAATTAATTTACAATCATTAATATCGTTAAACAATTCCGTTTAAAACCGAAATTATTCCACCCAAACGAAGTAGAAACGAAAGTGAGGAAGAAAGAATGGAAAGATTGGAAGCTAATAGACTAAGAGTTGCTGTAATTCGCTCCAATGAAAACAATTCAGATAGAGAAAGACGTCTAGAACTTAACAGGATACGTCAAAGAGAAAGGAGAGCAAGACTGTCAGATTTGGAAAGAGAAACCCAACGTGAAGCTAACAGAACTAGACATGCTGTAAGGCGGTTAAATTCATCACAAGATGAAATTCAAGAAAGGCAAAGATATGCACTGGAAAGAGAAGCAATATTACGATCGAATGAATTATATTAGGTAAGTAGACGTACACAAGGTCAGTTGAGAGTGGCTCAACGACATCAGAATGAATCGGAAACCCAACGAAGCTTTCGCCTATACTAAGGGCAACAACGAGAGGCTGCATGGAGAGAGAGTATGACTTTGCCCCAGCAATTGACAGAAAACGAGGCAGCTAGACAACGAATGACTGCTTTGAGACACCATGAAATAGAACACTGCAATAGAAAAGGATTGCTCTACAACAAAAATGACTCTCTCACTACAGCTGATATAGGAAAAATAGACAAAGTATGTCAACATTGCTCAGCTGTAAAATTTAAAGGAGAAACCCCTGGTTGTTGTTATTCTTCTGGCAAAGTTGTGCTTGATAGCTTTCCACCACTGCCTCAGTTGCTTCAAGATTTGCTCTCCGGCAATGGTCCCATCTCTAAAGATTTTCTGCAAAATCTACGCAGTTATAACAATTGTTTTGCAATGGCATCATTTGGTCACAAAATTGCGGCAGTACATGGGTGGAATCCTTCTTTTAGAATTCGAGGCCAGGTTTGCCACCAGATTGGGAGTCTTTTACCACCTGAAGATGAAACAGCAAAGTTTATTCAAGTCTACTTCTTGGATAGTCTGGAAGAGGAACTACATAATCGGGGACGTGACAGTAGACTCAATAGAGACATTCTCCAAAGTCTGACTGAATTTTTACATGAGAACAACAGCTTTATTTGTCAGCTGAAAACAACAAAGGAGAGGATTGAAGAAGAACACTTGGTAGAACATAAAGTTGTCATAAGGGAAGACCGAAGGCCGCAAGAAGAGCATCCACGGCGATTCAATGCTCCAACAACAACGTATGAGATTGGAATATTAATGGAGAATGAACCAACAGCTAACCGGGATATTGTCTTGCGTTTTAGAAATGATACATTAAAATGGATCTCCGAACTACATCCCCTCTACGATACTTTAATGTACCCGTTAATGTACCCCTATGGTTCTCCATCTTACAACATCTACATGAAGGCATCCAATGGGCGAAAAGTTACCCAACAGCAATTTTATTCGTACCATTTAATGACTCGGCCTGGAAACTATTTTCTCTGGTACCGAAGGCTATTTCAACAATGGCTGGTGGATGTGTACTGCAAGATTGAAACAGAACGTTTACAGTTCCTGAGGCGTGAGCAACAGACCCTGAGAGCTGACAATTATAGCAACTTGAGAGATTCAATTCTTAGGAAGGATGGGAATCCAGAACAGTTTGGTCAACAAGTTGTACTTCCGGCAACTTATACAGGAGGCCCTCGATACATGTTTGAGCGTCAAAGTGATGCCATGGCATATGTTCGGCGAATGGGCCGAGCCGACCTCTTCATCACGTTCACAACAAATCCAAAGTGGACAGAAATTACAGAAAATTGTATTCAAGGGCAAGACCCTCAGGATCGTCCAGATATTGTTGCCAGGGTTTTCAGGCAGAAGCTAAAAAAGTTACTTGAATTTATTAAAAAGGGAGGATTTGGCAGGTTGAGGGCTTTCCTGTACAGTATTGAATATCAAAAAAGAGGACTGCCGCATGCACACATCCTCACCTGGCAGGCCCCAGAGGACAAACTTCTACCAGAAAAAAATGGATCTCTGCATATCTGATCTTCATGCTAAAGTGATGGCACATATGGTGCATGGACCTTGTGGACCATTTAATCCAAATTGTCCATGTATGATTGACAACAAATGTTCCAAAAAATACCCAAAAGAATTTCTTCAGTGTACCGAGCAAGGCCAAGACTCTTACCCCAAGTACAGGCGAAGAAAACCAGAAGATGGAGGCCAGACTGGTACAATAAGGATGAAGAGAAATGGTCGGTATGTTAATCAAGAAATAACAAACCAGTGGATTGTTCCGTACAACAAGGTCCTCCTTCAGCAGTTCAACGCTCACATTAACGTAGAAATTTGCAGCTCGATCCAAAGCATCAAATATGTCCTCAAATACGTGAATAAAGGATGTGATCAAGCAGTGTTTGAACTACAAAGAACTGATGGAGCAGCTAACCAACAAGGCCAAGTACAAAGTCACATTGTGGATGAGATCCAGCAGTTCCAGAATGCAAGGTATGTCGGCAGTTCAGAGGCGGCCTGGAGGATATTGGAACATCCCATCCATGAACATTTCCCCCCAATTGTACAACTTTCTGTTCATCTTGAAAATGGGCAGCGTGTCATGTTCTCAGCTGATACTGCTCTGGAACGAGCCCAAGGTCCACCGCCTGCCACAACTTTGACACCATTTTTTCAACTCTGCCATGAGGATGACTTTGCAAGGGGTCTCAAATACGTAGAAGTCCCTGAGTTTTACACTTGGAACAAATCGACAAAGAAATGGATGAGAAGAATGCGTGGGGTACAAGTTGAAGGTACTGAAAATGATGATGTATGGAAGGCACCATGCATTGGGAGAATCTACACGATTAGTCCAAAAGCAGGGGAGTGTTATTTCTTACGCCTGTTGCTCAATGAGGTTGCTGGTCCAACTTCATTTCAAAATTTGCGAGCATACAATGGTCAGGTGTTTGAAACATACAGAGCAGCGTGCCTTGCTCGAGGCCTTCTAGAAAATGACCATCACTTGCATCAAGCAGTAGGAGAGGCAAGTGCCACTCAATCACCTTCAAATTTGCGAAGCCTATTTGTGATAATTTTAACAGCCTGTGAGCCAAGAAATCCTCTTGAGATCTGGATGGCTTTTCGTGATGTAATATCTGAAGACATTCTTCACAGATACAGGCAAGAAGTTAACAATCCAGAAGCAGATTTTAATGAGGACATCTACAATAAAACTCTTTGTCTAATTGAAGAAAAAGTTCTCCTTATGTGCGGTCAACCATTGGCAAGCTATGGATTACCTGCACCAACGCAAGGGAGAGATGAAAGACTCGCGAGAGAGTATCAACGTGAAGTTACTTATAATCTTGAAGAACTTTCCCTACAAGCAGAAAATATGCAAGAAAAACTGACCGATTCTCAAAGAGAAGTTTACAATTCATTCATGGCAATGTTGGAAGCACAAGGTGAAATGAACAAAAACATGATGTTTCTTGATGCTCCAGGTGGTACGGGCAAGACTTTTGTAATCAATTTGATCCTTGCAAAGATTAGATCCATGAGAAAGATTGTGCTTGCAACAGCATCCAGTGGCATTGCTGCTACTCTACTACAAGGTGGCCGCACTCTTCACAGCACTTTTAAAGTACCCTTGGATACTCATCGAATGGATCAGCCAGTTTGCAAAATTACTGGTAACTCAGCCTTGGCAAATGTAATTAGAGACACCTCTGCAATCATTGTAGACGAAGCGCCAATGACGCACAAGAGTGCTTATGAAGCAATTGACCGAACACTGCAAGACATCACAGGAAACAAGAATCCCATGGGTGGCATTCCAACCTTATTTTGCGGTGATTTCCGTCAAATCCTCCCAGTGGTTAAAAATGGCACAAGGGCTAACATTGTCAATGCAAGTTTGAAACAATCCTATCTCTGGAGGCACGTTATAGTGAAGAGACTGACTACTAATATGAGAGCCTATATCTCTGATAACACAGCTGCAGCAGACTTCTCAAAATTGCTTCTCCAAATCGGTAATGGTCAGTTTCCTATCACTTCTTAACCTGACACAATTAAGATTCCAACTGCGCTTGGTAAATGTGTCGGTAATCAGAAGCAACTGAAAGACAAAGTGTACCCAGACCTGCAAAACAATGGAAAATCACCGGATTGGCTTGCTGAGAGGGCTATTATTTCGCCATTAAACAGCAATGTGAATCATTTGAACAATTCAATAATGGATGAATTTCCAGGAGACACAAAGCAATACAAGTCAGTTGATTCGGCTACTAATGAATATGAAGCTGTTCACTACCCTGTGGAGTTTTTAAACTCTTTGGAGATATCTGGAATGCCTCCACACATTTTAAATCTCAAAATTGGATCGAAAATCATGATTCTTCGATCCTTGGAACCGCCAAAAACAACAAACGGAACCAGATGTGTTATCACCAGATTGCACACCAATGTACTTGAGGCCACCATTTCTTGTGGTCCCTACAAAGGCGAAACCGTTCTACTGCCAAGGATCCCCTTAGTTCCATCGGACTCAGAACTTCCATTTAAATTCCGGAGACTCCAATTTCCTGTGAAGGTGTGTTTTGTAATGAGCATAAACAAAAGTCAAGGTCAGACATTTAACACCATTGGCGTAGACTTGACATCAGACTGCTTCAGTCACGGTATGTTCTACGTCTCCATCAGCCGGACAGGAAGTTCAGAAAAACTCTACATTCTGGCTCCAAATCAAAGTAGCAGAAATGTAGTTTACCCTAAGGCTCTTCAGTGAAAAGTTCGAGAAATGGATATGAGAAAAAACTGACATGATCTGATTGTGGTAAGTTTTTAGTATTGAATGTGCAAGATAAAATTTAAGCAATAGTTGAAAATTACTTCAATGAAAAATTTACTATGCAACATCAAGTAACCTTCCTTTTGATGAAAATGTTTTGTGAAGTTCCTGATTGAATTTCAGTCACTACAAGAGGTAGTTAAAATGTTAATCACCTTATGCAATCGTTGCTCTTACAGCATCAACTTACTGGAAAGGTGCCCACAGATTTTGGTACCCGAGTGCGCAACAAAGCTCCGTGCGAAGCACGGGTATCTTTGCTAGTATATATATATATATATATATGGATATGCATATATATATATATTTTTAGTCATCGACATACATTCCTGTTGCGTTGTATCACAACTACTCAGTGCCGCCAGACTAGCACCTCTCCCAAGCTTAAACTTGAACCGAGAACTATCGTGTTGATAGTCAGCAGTTCTATTGATCGAGCCACGGGAGCGGTGTCCGCAAATAAACTTCCAAAATGTCTGTTTAAAACAAACATTCGTCCACCACCTTTATATAACTCAAACCGCTTATTTTGGAACAAACAGCGAGCCTCGCATTTTTCAAACGGACTCCTTCAGTTTTTTTTTTAACTATGGATTCCCACGTAGGCGTGTCTGTGTGTGAAAATTTTGTGCCTGGAGATGCGCAATCTCCAACCACACCTCTCCTGGGTCGAGCTTGTTAAATACCAGTAGCTACTGGAGTGTATGTACAGTACAATTGGAAAGAAATGGCGAGAAACAGAGAGTACATACAACTCCTAGAATTCCCAAATGGTCACCCATCTACTACTAATCAGACTCAACATAGCTTAAATTCCATCTGATGAGAACCGATTTGTCAACAAGATTATGCCGTATATATATATATATATATATATATATATATATATATATATATATATATATATATATATATATATATATATATAGGGTGTTTCAAAAGTCTTGGGAACATAACGATTTTTAATAACTCAAAAACTATTAGTTGAAAAAATTAAATTGGTACCGTTGGAAAGGTTAAAGTTTCAAGTTTTGTGGGAATCTTCAAAGTTGCTCAATATAAGCACCATTCGTCACACGGCAGACATCTAGTCGATAGTCCATTTCCTGCCAAACGCGTTCCAGCATCTTGAAGTCAATGGTCCCCACAACTGCCGTTACTCGAGCCTTTAGTTCGTCAATATCTCTTGGAAGGGGCGGCCCATAAACTTATTGCTTGACAAAGCCCCAAAGGAAAAAGTCACACGGGGTAAGATCTGGAGACCTAGGAGGCCAGGGCATGAGAACGTCATCACCTCGCCCAGATCTCTCAATCCATCTACCAGGCAGCCTTGTGTTAAGAAACTGCTTTATTCTAAGACTCCAGTGTGGTGGTGCACCATCTTGTTGAAAAATGAAGTAATCAGATTCTGCTTCTTCCAACTGAGCCATTAACCAGTCTTCCAGCATGTTGAGATAGGATTCACCAGTGATAGTTGCCTCTTCAAAGAAGAACGGTATATAGACACCTTTCTTGGAAATTGCATAAAACACGTTCACTTTTGGTGACTCTCGCTCGTGCTCAAGAAGTTAATGAGGATTCTCATTACCCCATATGCGAGTGTTATGCTTGTTAACTTTGCCATTCAGATGGAAGGTCCCCTCATTGCTAAAAACAAGCCGGTCATCAAAGCCGTAATCTTCCAAATTCTCTTGCATTGCAATGCAAAAGTCACGGTGAAGTGGCTTATCAGTGTCCTTCAACTTTTGGACCAACTTGAGCTTGTAAGGTACCATTTGCAGTCGTTTCCTTAAGACACGCCAGACAGTTGCTGGAGCAAGCTGAAGTTCCCTGCTGGCTCTTCTCACTGATTTACGGGGGCTCCGCTTAAAGGCTGTTCGAACTTGCTCAACTGCATCTTCTGAAGTTGAAGGGCGACCTGTTCGCTTACTTGGGCACAAACACCCATCTTTCACAAATTTAGCATGTTATCTGACAATGGATTCCCTTTTAGTGTCTTCTTTTTTAAATTTCCTGAGAAATGCACACTGAACACATGTCCACGATTCAGTCTTTGCAAATTGGAGGACGCAAAATGCCTTGTCTTGTTTAGAGAACGCCATTACTGCACCTGGAAACATAAGACGAAAATCATTAGTATGAACAAAAACTTGATTAACCAAGCTTTAAAATGGCACCAGTTTCATTTTTCTACCTGGAATAGTTCATGAGATATACGCATTTGTAATGTTCCCAAGACTTTTGAAACACCCTGTATATATATATATATATATATATATATATATATATATATATATATATATATATATATATATTGGATATGGATCAAATTTAATAACTTGGTTTTTGGCCAAAAGAGTAAATTTTCAGGGATCATACTAGAGGTCAAATTAAAAAAAAATTGACCTCTCCAGTCACTACCAAATTACTCTGATCTAAACATTTGACATTTTACATAAAGGGCATTCAGAGATACGGCAAGCTTTACAGAGGTTGTGTTCGAAAATTTTTAGTTACCAATATATAAATGCGTGTATGTAAGTATGTTTGCATGTCTGCCAAAAACCTTCGACAAAGGCGACGGATTTTACCAAGATCAGTATCGTTTTAAGGTCAGACTTTTCAGACGACAAATATCGAAGAATTGGCTAATACAACTAATATCTTCAACTTCAACTAGGCACTTTTCTACAAGGGGTGTCGTTCTTTTCGCCGATATTTTGTAAAGTTATTCTATCGTTTCGATTGCCTAGCCTTCAATTAAATATAAGTCACTTAAGATTTGGCGGTGGTCGCAACCGCATAGACGTAAGGTTTTTTTTCCACCGTTTTTTTATTCGTTCGCGGTACGGATTCGAGCCTGTCTACCTACTACCACTTTTTTTTCAACGCACATCCTAACACCCGGGCAACGCTGTAATGAAATGCTAGTTTATATCTATATAAAAGTGAACGTGGCTGTGTGTCTGTGTGTGTACATTTCCCTACGCAATAACTCTCTCAATTTTTAGTCTACAGACTTGAAGTTTGATATACAGGGTACTGAGATTTGGGGAAATCTTTGTGATCGGTCTCCGGCCAGAACTTTGTCTGTTAAGTAGGTCAAAGTTCAACGATTTGACCTCTGAGAACTCTACTGAACCCCTCCGACAACTTTGGGTGTAAATACTTGAAATATTAGATATAAGTTACTTGGACATGGATCTTACTTAATAACTTGATTTGAGCCCAAAACAATAAATGTTCAGTTTAAATACCAATATGTGAATGTATGTATGTATGTATGTATGTATGTATGTATGTCTGCCTAAAACCTTCGTCGGCGGGGGCGGATTTTATCAAGATCAGTATAGTTTTAAAGTTTTACATTTTAGACGAGAAATCACAAAAAATTGATATCTTAACCTTCAACTGGGCACTTTGTCTACAGGGGTGTACCGATATTTTTTAAGTAATCCTCTCCTTTCGATTGTCTAGCCTTTATTTAAACATAGGTAACTTCTGATTTGGCGGTGCTCGTCACAGCAAAGACGTCAGTTTTTCCGGTTCTTTTGCTTCTTCGCGGTACGGGTTCGAGTGTGCCTTCCTACTACCACATCCAAACACCCGGGCATGCTAGTATATATATATATAAATATAAATATATATATATATATATATAAATATAAATATATATATATATATATATATATATATACACTCGGTGTAAAGAAGAAAGCCAAGCGTAAACAACACACACCCACACTAAAATATATTGTAAGCACAATGAAGAGAGTGCGATATGCCGAAAAAAAGAGAGACAGGCTTGAGATAAAAAGAAGAAAGTAACGCACAATAGAAACAGTAGAAGAAAAAAACAAATAAAAGAAACACGCATATAGATAGAAAAGTTTGACACGGCATAGTGAAAAAATCAATGAGAGAAAGAGAAATAAAGAATCACAGAAGGAAGAAGGAAAATACTGACTGATATGACACATACGTTGTTTTCAACCCCGAAGCCTGTTTTATAAGACTGTGACGCGATTCCAAATATTTTTTTTTATGGTTTAAATGTTTAGTTGTTTATGATGTGTTTTTTAAGGAATTTTAACTGAAATTCTTGGAATGTATACTGCGTTTCAATTTTCATAAGAATTTTAGATTCCCGTTCAAACAGTTGATACCTATTATGTGGCGCCCGTCAAAATGGTTTTTACTAAGCAAAGGACAAATTTCAACTTTTCATGTTGGATAACATTAAGCGAGTGTGAAATTTTATTAGTTGAAATATTTCATAATATACTGTTTGAGAAGTAAAAAGTATTGGTTTTGTAAATGTTGTACTCCACAGATTTCATATTTTTGGGTTTGAACGGGTTAGTTTCTGTTTTATTGTGTTGAACTGGTTATTACGCTGTGTAGCGGTGGTTTTTAAAAAATATATTTCAAATGTATATTGAAGTGAATCATTTTTATGTAAACGGCTGTATGTACTTCATCACAATATTTTACGAATTTTTTTTTTCGCTGTATGTAATATTTTATTGTATTTTGCAGATAGGGCGTGCGTAGGGTCTTTGGCAGGAGGGAATACTTAAGGACCAATGTAAAATAATGTAATTTTTTTAAATAAAAACTTGGGTAAAATATTTAAGTGAATTACTGTGATCGAAAATAGAAAAAAGGACAGACCTAGTGTTTGTATAATACAGCTATTAGCGATAGGTTTCAATTGAAAATTGGTAGGTTTTATAACGAGCAGTATTATGTGTTTGTTTGTTTTCGTAGTGATTTGCGATCATTCATTTTATTTTATTTAATGCGAAATTCCATCAACAATGTTTAATATCGAAATGGAGCGTAAAAGCCCTCGCATTGGGGATATTTATTTCTGCTGGCTGTGAGCCAGAAAGGTCTAGCTACAATTACCAGCCAGAACATTGATCTAAACAGCAAGCATGGAGACTTATTCCCGTCAATGTACGCTTCGGCGAATTGGCTGACAGATCAACATTTGGGGTTGATGTATCCATACACTGGCTGGGCGAGAAGTGTGATGCCAGATAACGTTCATGATCATGATAATCATGATCCTTTTTTTTCTCACTGTGTGTAAAGACTACGGAAATATTATTTGTTAATTAATTTCTTCTTTTTTTCCACTGTTGATATAACTTCCCGTATGAAGTCTTTTAATGAAGAAAGGTACGTCTTTTTTTAGTTACGTCACAATTTTCTAACAAGGGTCATTGATTAACTTACATTAACCCCTTAAAATGATAAAGATAATAACTATCATCTTCAGTATCGTCATGGGAGAGGCAGGGCTTTTAAACGACGTTTCTATTTTAACTTTGCATTAAAAATTGCTTCTAAGGCATTTTTGCTTTATGTGTCGGACTTATTGGATTGTTTCTTTATTTGTTTATCAATGAACAAATTTAACTATTTTCTATCAGCAACTTTAGGACCACCATCTAGAAGAACTGTTTTAAAGGATTTTTTATGTGATTATTTCAATTAATAACTGGGGTATTCCAGCTTAATATCTACTACTAATAATAATAATACGAGTAATAACAATGATATAGATAATGGTAAAATCTACACAGCAATCAATCTACACTACAAGTATTAGTTTTTGTAATGTTCACAATTATAATATGATAATAATTATAAGGAAAAAGGTTATAATTCATGGGTTGAAAAATACTCTGTAGTAGCTAAAAGTTTTTCGGGAGCGTGTATATTTATGAAAGTACTTGTTTGTGGAAATGATAAAACAAAACGCAACCTTCGTAATAGGAAAACACCAGTTTGAATCCGGTTTGGAAAGTTCTGTTCTAAAGACAGATGAAGATTATTTTATCCTTGATTTGAAATGTAGGAGGCTTGCAGAGACGGATTGAATCTGAGGGTATTACACCTTTAGTGCATAGGATTCGGGCGGTTTGTATCATGATTAAACCCGAACAACACTTCTGATTTTGAGTATTGACTCAACTTATGTCAAAGAATTCAGTTATTACACCCTTACGGCTTTTGGCAAGAGGCCCTGAAAAACGTGGAACAAGACGAAACAGAGTTTTTCAGTGGTATGTAAACTGAGAGCAACGTTTTACATGTCCTACTAAGATACTGAAGAGACGTTGACATGTGAAAAATGACGGAAAAAGTTGAATAATGTAAGAATAAGATGAACGAAGATGCAGTATACGACCGATTAGAAGAAATAATAATAATAATAATAATAATAATAATAATAATAATAATAATAATAATAATAATAATAATTAGAATCATCAACGTGATGGAAAATGCAGTGAGAACATGGGGGCTGAATTGACAACCTATAAGAGAAACTAGTATAAAAAGGACACTTTTATAAAGAGATTGATGAACAGCATACTGAGAAATTGCCAATCTTGATATAATTTCTATTATACAGAGGAAAAAATAAATCACTTTATGTACATCGTCGACTTGAAACTTTTTGCAAGGACTGAAAAAAAAACTAGAGACAGTAATAAACACTACCAAGATCGTCAGCCAGAATAGGCAAGTAAGTTTAGTATGGAAAAGTGGGCCATACTAATTACAACTAATACAAAACTGAAGACAACAGGTGAAAAGAAACTAACTAACCAAACGGAGATCAGGGCACTAGTGGAACAAGGCGCCGAATAAATTCTTGGAAGTTCTGGAATCAGACGCCATAAAAGAGGAGATTGGAAAAATACGTCAGCAGAACAGGAAAACGTCGAGAAACAAAATTGTTTAGGATAAACTTTATAAAACGTATAAACACATGGGCGGCATCACAAGTAAGATACTCAGGACCGTTCATGTGGTGGGTCAAAAAAAAACTGAAACAACTCGATCAGAAGACTAAACACTTCATGACTAGGCACAATACACTACACCCAAAGTATGATGTTGACAAACTCTACGTGAAATTAAAAATGTAGAAGATGTCTTGTAGGTTAAGAATACATGTGAGCATGACAGAAAATATTTTAGAAAAATACATTACGCAAAACAGGGAAACCAAAAGCATGGCAGCGAGAGACATTGAAAACAGCGACAAAACAGAAAACA